>NC_084614.1:17460989-17550989 GCF_033978795.1 Nerophis ophidion | reverse complement strand
GGAGAACGTCGGCTCCATTTTCATGAAAACTGCTTGCAAGGGGTTTCAGGTACTGCTAGCTTTTGCGGGACTAACAGCACAAACTTGGCGAATCGAGGTTTCTCAGGGGCAAGGCCAGGCCAAGACAGACTGATTTCCATGACTCGTTGCAGCGACTGACCGGATGATAGGTTTGTCTATTTCTGCTCTTGTGTAGAGTATGTCGCTATGCTCTGACTGGCATGGTCCACCACAGACCTTGTGACAGTAACGTGATTGGAACTGCCAGGATGTCCAGCCTCACCCAGAAGCCGTGATTTGTCTTCGGGGTTTGCTCCCTTAGCCTTTGGTCAACCAAGACCTTAACCACAAGGCAGCGGTAAACACTTCGTCACCCTAAGGAGGGAGGTTACCAGGTGCTACACCTTGCCCAAGGGTGACCTGGGGTTTTCTGTCGGGGTAGTCCCTCCCCTAGCCTTTGGTCAAGCAAGACCTGCCCGCAAGGCAGCGGAGACTCATGGAGGGCGGGGTTGTCAGAGCCCGTGCAGTAACAAAACTGCCCACTGCCAAAAATCGGCTCTGTAACACAACACTTACCCAGAATGCCATGCATCTATGACTCTTGGCTATATTATACAGCCCCCCCCCCCCCCCCCCCCCCGTGCGTCGGTTGAGGTGAGCTGGGTTGGGGGCGCGTGTATAATAAAGCCAAGAGTCATGGATGCATGGGTTGGCGTGGCGCAGTGGAAGAGTGGCCGTGCGCAACCCGAGGGTCCTTGGTTCAATCCCCACCTAGTACCAACCTCGTCACGTTCGTTGTGTCCTGAGCAAGACACTTCACTCTTGCTCCTGATGGGTGCTGGTTAGCGCCTTGCATGGCAGCTCCCCCATCGGTGTGTGAATGTGCGTGTGAATGGGTAAATGTGGAAGTAGTGTCAAAGCGCTTTGAGTACCTTGAAGGTAGAAAAGCGCTATACAACTACAACCCATTTAACCCATTTGTTCTGGGTGATTCCTATGTTGCGTTTATAATGTGTTACAGTGCTGATGTTCTCCAGAAATGTGTTTGGTGTGGGTTCACAGAGTGTGGCGCATATTAATAAGAGTGTTAAAGTTGTTTATATGACAACCATCAGTGAAAAAGGTATGGCTGTTGACCAAGTATGCCTTGCAATCTCGTATGAGAAGCAGGGACATGCATGCGTCCGGCTGGCACACAGATAGCATGGTGCAAAGGTGGGCGCGGTAGAGCAGTGGTCCCCAACCGCGGCCGCAGAAATTTTTTTTATCAATTTTTTTTTTTTTATCGCACTCATATTTTTACTGCATGCCATTGTTAAGCACAGGGGTGAGAAGAGGTTTTAAAATTATTAGCGCCTGCTTACTTTTACCGCATGCCTTGAACAAGCGCAGGAGTTAGAGGAGGTTTTAAATTAATTAGCTCCCCGGCGGCTATTCAAGGAAATACAGTATATATATATATATATATATATATATATATATATATATATATATATATATATATATATATATATATATATATATATATATATATATATATATATATATGTTTGAAATACCTGAGTTTCAATGAATTCTAGGTATGTATATTTATTTTATTATATATATGAATAAAAGAAATAGTTGAATTTCAGATGGCACCTATCAAATACACAGTAATAAAAACAGTTATTCTACTAATTTTACTGTGCTTGCTGGTTATTAAAAAAAAACCAACAACAACACTTACCTTTCACTCTTTGAGTAACCTTTGTTCTGCCATTTGCGTACTGTCGAGAGCCACTTGCCGTCAGGTGCACAACACCACGTAAATCGTTGGCCAATCAAAAAGCAACCCCATAACGCTATAGCCAACATTCACAAGGAGATGGCAACAGACAACATTGAATCACTCTATTACAGACGGTGTCGCCATGGCTGTAACTTCCTCATTCTTCTGCTTCGTCTCCTTGTGTGTGCAGTTTTTCATTAAAAATCCGTAGACGTTGTAACGTGATTGGGCAGGCAAGCTGTTTATATAACAGGAAAGCGGACGGGAAAACAGGCTGTCCCCACTCATGTTTGCATGCAGCTGGACGGGGCGTGAATTTCGAGAGATATCCAGGAGAAAATTTCTTCCGGGAGGTTTTTGGGAGAGGCGCTGAATTTCGGAGTCTTCATATATCTTCTAAGGCAGTGGTCCCCAAATTTTTTTAAATTTTTTAATTTTTTAAATTTTTTTTGGTACCAGGCCACAGAAGAATTTTTTATTAATTATTATTATTATTTTTATTTTTTTTTATTAAATCAACATAAAAAACACAAGATACACTTACAATTAGTGCACCAACCCAAAAAAAACTCCCTTTTTTATGACCCAAAAAATAAATAAAATAAATTCCCCCCCTACCCCAAATTATTAAACTACAAAAAAGTTGAGGACCACTGTTCTAAAGCACGATGCACATGTGTGAGGGGACTATTTCTCCCCTTTTTGACAGAATACAAACTTGGACTCGCCACCTTTTGGCCCCGGTTCTGCTCGACCAGATCCATATGTTGAGCTCACCCCGCACTCTCACACACATATTGACATCACGGTGTACCAGCCTGGAGAGAGAAAGAAGGAGTTGACACACACACACACACACACGCACGCACGCACGCACGCACGCACGCACGCACGCACGCACGCACGCACACACACACACACACACACACACACACGCGTCAAGTTAACTTTCAGTTTCGGTTCCTGCCAAGTCGGGGCAAATTAGTGTGCACAAAAGCATGAAAGATGGACATTTAGATACCTTAGATAGCTCGGTTCCTTTCTCTCACAGCGTTGGCATTTATACTGTTTATTATTGGGGGCGGCGTAGTGCGGCAACCTGAGGGTTCCTGGTTCGATCCCCGCCTTCTACCAACCTTGTCACGTCCGTTGTGTCCTTGAGTAAAAGACTTCACCCTTGCTCCTGATGAGTCGTGGCTAGGGCCTCGCCTCCCGCCATCAGTGTGTGAATGTGTGTGTGAATGGGTGAATGTGGAAATAGTGTCAAAGTGCTTTGGGTACCTTCAATCAATCAATCAATCAATCAATGTTTATTTATATAGCCCCAAATCACAAATGTCTCAAAGGACTGCACAAATCATTACGACTACAACATCCTCGGAAGAACCCACAAAAGGGCAAGGAAAACTCACACCCAGTGGGCAGGGAGAATTCACATTCAGTGGGACGCCAGCGACAATGCTGACTATGAGAAACCTTGGAGAGGACCTCAGATGTGGGCAACCCCCCCCCCTCTAGGGGACCGAAAGCAATGGATGTCGAGCGGGTCCAACATGATACTGTGAAAGTTCAATCCATAGTGGCTCCAAGACAGCAGCGAGAGTCCCGTCCACAGGAAACCATCTGAAGCGGATCAGCAGCGTAGAGATGTCCCCAACCGATACAGGCGAGCGGTCCATCCTGGGTACCGACGAGCGGTCCATCCTGGGTCTCGACTCTGGACAGTCAGTACTTCATCCATGGTCATCGGACCGGACCCCCTCCACAAGGGAGGGGGGGACATAGGAGAAAGAAAAGAAGCGGCAGATCAACTGGTCTAAAAAGGTCTATTTAAAGGCTAGAGTATACAAATGAGTTTTAAGATGAGACTTAAATGCTTCTACTGAGGTAGCATCTCGAACTGTTACCGGGAGGGCATTCCAGAGTACTGGAGCCCGAACGGAAAACGCTCTATAGCCCGCAGACTTTTTTTGAGCTCTAGGAATCACTAATAAGCCGGAGTCTTTTGAACGCAGATTTCTTGCCGGGACATACGGTACAATACAATCGGCAAGATAGGCTGGAGCTAGACCGTGTAGTATTTTATACGTAAGTAGTAAAACCTTAAAGTCACATCTTAAGTGCACAGGAAGCCAGTGCAGGTGAGCCAGTACAGGCGTAATGTGATCAAACTTTCTTGTTCTTGTCAAAAGTCTAGCAGCCGCATTTTGTACCAACTGTAATCTTTTAATGCTAGACATGGGGAGACCCGAAAATAATACGTTACAGTAGTCGAGGCGAGACGTAACAAACGCATGGATAATGATCTCAGCGTCTTTAGTGGACAGAATGGAGCGAATTTTAGCGATATTACGGAGATGAAAGAAGGCCGTTTTAGTAACGCTTTTAATGTGTGCCTCAAAGGAGAGAGTTGGGTCGAAGATAATACCCAGATTCTTTACCGTGTCGCCTTGTTTAATTGTTTGGTTGTCAAATGTTAGAGTTGTATTATTAAATAGAGTTCGGTGTCTAGCAGGACCGATAATCAGCATTTCCGTTTTTTTGGCATTAAGTTGCAAAAAGTTAGCGGACATCCATTGTTTAATTTCATTAAGACACGCTTCCAACTGACTACAGTCCGGCATGTTGGTCAGCTTTAGGGGCATGTAAAGTTGGGTGTCATCAGCATAACAGTGAAAGCTAATACCGTATTTGCGTATGACGTCACCTAGCGGCAGCATGTAGATGCTGAAGAGTACAGGGCCAAGGACCGAACCCTGGGGAACTCCACACGTTACCTTAACATAGTCCGAGGTCACACTGTTATAGGAGACGCACTGCATCCTATCAGTAAGATAAGAGTTAAACCATGACAGGGCTGAGTCTGACATACCAATTCGTATTTTGATACGCTCTAATAAAATATTATGATCGACGGTATCGAAAGCAGCGCTAAGATCGAGGAGCAGCAACATAGATGACGCATCAGAGTCCATCGTTAGCAATACATCATTAGTCAATTTTGCGAGGGCTGTCTCAGTCGAGTGATTTGCCCTGAAACCGGATTGAAAGGTTTCACATAGATTGTTAAACGCTAAGTGCTCATTTAGCTGCTCTGCAACAATTTTTTCGAGGATTTTCGAAATAAAGGGAAGGTGAGACACCGGTCGGTAGTTTACCATGAGGTCAGGATCGAGGTTAGGTCTTTTAAGGAGAGGATGAATAACCGCTTTTTTGAATGCAACGGGAACAGTGCCCGAGGAAAGTGATAAGTTTATAATATTTAGCACTGATGGACCTAATAATACAAAAAGCTCCTTGATAAGTTTCCCAGGAAGTGGGTCAAGTAAACATGTTGTTTGTTTTATTCCATTTACACGTTGTAACAATCCTTCTAATGTTATTTCATCAAAACGAGAGAAACTATTTTGGATATTTGCAGTATCCGCCCCATATACATTCGTATTTGTGTTACTATAACCCCGTTGTAGCTGGGACGCATTGTCTTTAATCTCCTTTCTAATAAGTTCAATTTTCTTATTAAAGAACTTCATAAAGTCATCTGCCGAATGGGTGGAGCTACTGGAAGGAGTCCCTTGTTGGGTTAGCGATGCTACTGTACTAAACAAAAATTTTGGATCGTTTTTATTAATGCGGATGAGATTTGAGTAATAATTAGTTTTAGCTAAGGTAAGCATGCGTTTATAAGTTATTAAACTATCACTCCATGCTTGATGGTGCACCTCAAGTTTAGTCGTGCGCCATTTGCGTTCCAGCTTTCTACATAATAATTTCTGAGCTCTAGTTTCTTCAGTAAACCATGGCGTACGCCTTTTTGGAGCCTTTTTTAACTTCAGCGGTGCTATACTATCAATGGTTTCGCGCAGGGCGTTGTTAAAGTTGTTAGTGAGGTTATCAATAGAGCCCACATACTTTGGGAACGGTGCCATTACCGAGGGCAGTAGGTCCGCAAGAGTCGTCGTTGTGGCAGCATTAATGTCGCGGCTGCTATAGCAGTTATTATTCTTATTAGCTTGCCGAACATGAGTCTGAACTTCGAATTTTATAAGGTAATGATCGGACATTACTTTAGTATACGGGAGTATCATAACTTTGGAGACGGTGATACCTCTGACAAGCACTAGGTCTATCGTATTGCCGCTGCGATGCGTCGGTTCATTTATTATTTGTGTAAGCCCACAGCTATCAATTATAGTCTGGAGCGCCACGCACGGTGGGTCCAATGGGGTATTCATATGGATATTAAAGTCCCCCATTATAATTATATTATCGGCGTGCGTCACTAGATCAGCAACAAACTCTGAGAATTCACTAATAAAGTCCGAATAGGGCCCTGGGGGGCGGTAGATAACGGCCAGGCACAGAGGCAGAGGTGTGGCAGACTTCATAGAAAGCACCTCAAACGATTTATATTTATTATTTAAGTTAGGACTAAAGTTAAAGTTTTCGTTGTATATTAGTGCGACACCCCCTCCCCTTTTGAGGTGACGGGCAATATGCGCATTCGTATAGTTAGGAGGGGATGCCTCATTTATCGCAAAAAAGTCGTCTGGTTTAAGCCAGGTTTCGCTAAGACCGATGACGTTAAGGTTGTTCTCTCTAATGACCTCATTGACTAATAACGTTTTGGGAGACAAAGATCTGATGTTTAGAAAGCCCATATTATAGGTAGTGGGCTGTTTTAAGGAGTTGTTGATGAAATTATCCGTCGTAGCAATATTAATAATGTTACGTTTATTATGCGCAGTGTACTTAAAATAATTACGACCATATCTAGGAATTGATATGACGGGAATTTTCAGATTGTCTACTTGGCGCTGCGATAAACTGAACGCATCATAATTTGCCACCTCAGTAGAACGCATGTCTAACTCTGACGTAGTCATAAACACAGTAGAAAAAACATTTTGTGAGTTGTGTATTATTCTACGAAAATTGCTATGTGTACAGGGATCATCCAGCCTGGCGCTGGCTAGTTCTAACTTAACTGACTCCATACCCAGGCTAGCAGGCTCTGTAATTGCCTGTGACCGGGCTTGCTCTAGTGCAGTTAGTCAAATGTGGCTCAATGCGAAGTCTATGTTCCGAGACAAGAGGATAGCGCCTTCCTGGTTAGGGTGAAGGCCGTCTCTCCTCAGCAAGCCAGGTTTTCCCCAGAAAGAGGGCCAATTATCAATAAACGTAAATCCCTGTTGTCTGCAGAAGCTATCCAGCCACCTGTTAAGAGAGACTAATCTGCTATATCTCTCATCATTGCCTCTCCCAGGCAGGGGGCCAGAGACAATTACTCGATGCCTGGACATCTTTCTGGCGAGATTACAAGCCCTGGCTATGTTTCTCTTTGTAATCTCTGATTGTCTCATCCTAACGTCATTGGAGCCAACGTGAATTACTATATTCGCATAACTAGTGGTGCGGTTAGCCTTCCGTACGTGTTTACTAGACCTGTTGCGAGTTAGCTTGAAGGCAGAAAAGCGCCATACAAGTATAACCCTTTACCATTTTACCGTACTTGCTCCTGTTTTGTGGAATAGATTATGAAACTAAAATTCTGGTCACCTCTCGTTATTTAGACCAGTGTTTTTCAACCCCTGCCTAATTGGGTTAAAAACATTTTTTTTGCCCACCGGTAATTATAATCCGCAAATTACGTACCGTATTTCAGTGTCGGTGCTGTCTGGAGCTCGGCAGAGTAACCGTGTAATACTCTTCCATATCAGTAGGTGGCAGCTAATTGCTTTGCAGATGTCGGGAACATGGTTTGTGGTGATCACGATATCAAGACGACAGCGGGAGGCAGGGTTCAGGCAAAAAGGTATCTAATGTTAAACCCAAAAATAAACAAAAGGTGAGTTTCCCCAAGAAAAGGCATTGAAGTTTAGGGATGGCCATGCAGAACGATACTAACACTGAACTGGCTGGAAAGTAAACAAAAACAGAATGCTGGACGACAGCAAAGACTTATGTCATGGTCTGTGGTCTGGATCATGTTTTTGTTTTTTTCTGTTGGATATAAGACTCCATTAGTTCCTGTTTTTGTGCACCCTTTTTTGTTTTAGTTTCCATGACGACTTATGGCACGGGTGTCAAACTCTGACCCGCTGTGTAATTTCATTTGGCCCTTGAGGCAATATCTAATTAACATTAGAGCTGGCCCCCCGGTATTATACAACGGTGGTGCCGCTAATACTCATACTTGCCAACCTTCCCGATTTTCTCGGGAGACTCCCGAAGTTCAGTGCCCGCCCCGAAAATCACCCAGGACAACCATTCTTCCGAATTTCCACCGGGACAACGATATTGGGGGCGGGCCTTAAGGACATTGCCTTTAGCGTTCTCTACAACCTGTCGTCACATCCGCTTTTCCTCCATACAAACAGCGTGCCGGTCCAGTCACATAATATTTACGGCTTTTACACACACATAAGTGAATGCAACTCATACTTGGTCAACAGCCATACAAGTCACACTGAGGATGGCCGTAGAAACAACTTTAACACTGTTACAAATATGCGCCACACTGTGAACCCACACCAAACAAGAATGACAAACACATTTCGGGAGAACATCCGCACCGTAACACAACATAAACACAACGGAAGAAATACTCAGAAACCCTTGCAGCACTAACTTTTCTGGGGCGATAAAATATACACCAACGCTCCCACCAAACCCCACTCCCTAGCTTGTTCAGTATTCAATGCAAAACCTGTTTGGGTCCTCTCAAAAGGTTAATTTGTTCAACTTTGGCCCGCGGCTTTGTTCAGTTTTAAATTTTGGCCCACTCTGTATTTGAGTTTGACACCCCTGACTTATGGTTTTCACCTGCCTCTTGCGTTGGGGACACACCTGTCTGTAATCAAGAGACCAGTATTTGAGTCTGTCTTTGTCTGTCAGTCGGCCTGGCTTCATTGCTTGTGTCATGCGATTGATTGCTTCATGCCTTGCCAAGTAAGTTTTTATTTGTTCATGCCACATTTAGGGAGTTTTTGCCCTGTCCATAGTTTATTCTGAGTGTTAGCTTTTGGTTCGCCTTGTGCGCTTTTTGTTTGTACTTATTTGATAGTCGAGATTAAATCATGTTCCTACCTTCAAGTCCTGTCCGGAATAGTCCGTTTGTCTCCTGGGAGAAGTTGCGAAAACCCCCATGTCATGACAACTTACTGTGGAGCTCTCTCTGTCTCTGCCCGTCGCTCACGAATGCTGCTGCGTGCGCACAGCTTCACAATTTGTTTTGTTTTTAACGCCTTCTTAACCCTGAACGTACATTGGAAATACACGCAACCCTGACTCAAAACGCCGGACGTTTGAGGCATTTAAGAAACCCCGCCCGGACAGCCCCGCAAAAGAGGACGTATGGTCAATCTAGTTCAGGGGTCGGGAACTTTTTTGGCTGAGAGAGCCATGAAAGGCAAAATTATTTTAAATGTATTTCCGTGAGAGCCATATAATATATTTTTAACACTGAATACAACTAAATGCGTGTATTTTTAAGTGAGACCAACATTTTCAGAGTATAATAACTCTCTTATTCTTTTTAATACCATTGTTATCCTGAAGCTAATCAAGTATAAATAAAATACTTCTCACCATTATTGCGACTTCTTGAACAGGTGTGGTAGAAAACAGATGGATGGATTAAAATGTCAGGCTTGGACTTGGATTTGGTTTACACCTTCGATGCAGAGAGGATACGGGACGAGCCAAACGACAGTGTAAGTACATGGTTTATTTGAATACTAAATACAAAAATAATCGAACTAAGGGCGCTCACAAAGAGGTACAAAACTTGGCTACTAAAATACAAACAGGAAAACAAAACACCTGCTCGATGGCATGAAAGACGATAAACTATAAACTTAAACTTGCACTGTGGCAGAACTATGAACAACTAAAACAAAAACACTTACTGTGACCGAAACAAGGGGCATGGATAGCAGGGTGCGTAGCAGGTAATCGTGAAGGCATGAAGCAGAATGCAAATAGCAAAGTTCCCAGAATGATGAACAGAAAGCATATGACTTAAGTAGTGGCTGTGATCATTAGGAACAGGTGCGGGACTGAGGGCAGGGGCCTGACTAGGAGGGCAAGGTGAAAATCAATGAGTTGTCATGGTAACAAAAACAAACCAGGAAGTGAAAAAACGGAACAAGAGTCCAGAAAACAAAACAAAACATGATCAAACATAAAACCAGATTCACAGGCGTGACATAAAATGCATGAGTGTTTTGTATTTTGAATGTTATTTTTAACTCTGATTACCAGGGGAATATTTCATAACTTAACGTGTTAAACAATGTCAGCTAAGATTTATCTGGGATCTGAACTGAGGATGTTGTTGAGGCTTGTGCAGCCCTTTGAGACACTTGTGATTTAGGGCTATATAAATAAACATTGATTGATTGATTGATTATCTGAGAGCCAGAGGCGGAACCACATCTGGCTCAAGAGCCATAGGTTCCCCACCCCTGGTCTAGTTGATGCTGCCACATTATTTCCTGTGTATTTCATACAGAAATAAATACAACATCTTTAGTGAAGTGAAGTGAATTATATTTATATAGCGCTTTTCTCTAGTCACTCAAAGCGCTTTACATAGTGAAACCCAATATCTAAGTTACATTTAAACCAGTGTGGGTGGCAGGTGGGTAAAGTGTCTTGCCCAAGGACACAACGGCAGTGACTAGGATGGCGGAAGCGGGAATCGAACCTGCAACCCTCAAGTTGCTGGCACGGCCGCTCTACCAACTGAGCTATGCCGACCTGTATCGGCTAATGGCAACCACCGAGTCCGCTTGTCTTCCAGGCAACGCCGCAATACACAACGCAGACTCGATCCATTAGTACAGTAGAGTGGGTGATATGGCCTTTTATTGATATCTCGATATTATTAAGCCATATCACGATACACAATAAATATCGCAATATTTTGCCTTAGCCTTGAATGAACACTTGATGCATAAAATCACAGCAGTATCATGATTCTAAGTGTCTACATTAAAACATTCTTGTTCATACTGCATTAATATCTGCTCATTTTAAACTTTCATCCACAATTAGGTCAATCGACCAAAACTGTATTTATTAAACAGTTATTAAGCAGTGGCACGAACATTCATGTCATTTCCAAAACAGAAAGTGCAAGATTGTCAGAGACATTTTAAAACAAGCTACGAGTGCACTTTTGTGCATGATGTCACTAAGATGACATATCCAGACAACACTAAATTTAAGTGCACTTTTTGTACAGAACGCCACTACAACTGTTAAAAACAAATAAAGTGCACTTTTGTGCATGATGTCACACAAGATATTTCAATAACTGTCAAATTAAAATGAGCTGTGTAGGTTACTACGGACGTTATTAAATTCTGTTGTTGACAATTTATTTTTTTCAGATGATCTGGAAATGGTTGCTTTGGCATTTTGTGGGTATTGCACCGAACAGAGATGTTGACATGCAGATTCAAGCACTCTTCATTCTGTCGCCGTTGTCAAAACGTGGACTTTGGTGCAGTTTTCGGCGTGGATAGTTTTCCCGAGATGCAAAAGAAGGTGACGGGACATGGCCTGAAGGTAAACACATGTTTTAATTATACTATAAAAGTGCAAACAAACTTAACGCAGGGAACAAAACTAGCACTAAGGCAGAACAATGGACATAAAACAATAACGCTTACGGTGACGAGAGCAGAGCAGCATGAACTATGAAAATTGCACGAAGCAGTAAACGTGGCATGAAACAGAGTCAACCGAGCGTGAAACAATCATTGACGCCAGAACGACCAACTAAAAAAACAGGCTTAAAGGCCTACTGAAACCCACTACTACCCACCACACAGTCTAATAGTTTATATATCAATGATGAAATATTAACATTGCAACACATGCCAATACAGCCAGTTTAGTTTACTAAATTACAATTTTACATTTCCTGCAGAGTTTCCTGTTGAAAACGTCGCGGAATGATGACGCGTGTTTGAGATGTTATTGGTTGGAGGGGACATATTAGCCCAGCACCACTTACAGCTAAAAGTCGTCTCTTTTCATCGCGCAATTAAACAATATTTTGGACATCTGTGTTGCTGAATCTTTTGCAATTTGTTCAATAATAATGGAGACGTCAAAGAAGAATGCTGTTGGTGGAAAGCGGTGGATTGCAGCTGTCTTAGCACCGAGACACAGCCGGTGTTTCTTTGTTTGTTGTGAAGCTTTAACACAGAGCGGTCAAGCGAACATGTTTCTCTACGTCAACCAGCAAGTTTTTGGATGGGAAAATTGTGATATTAAGTCGGCTCTTACCGGAGACTTGAGTGGATTACGCGACCTCATCCTGCAGCTCATAAAGGCAGCTGTGATCTTGGCTCCTCGGCTTCTCTCAGAGACACTGGCGTTCACCGCTGCCATCCAACTTTCATGTATGACTTTTTAATAAATGATAAATTGGTTGTACTTGTATATAATCTCACTAAAGTACTATTAACACAATAAGCAGATAAGGGATCTTCCAGAATTATCCTAGTAAATGTGTCTAATTACATCTGAAACTCAACTGTTGCCTTTTCTTTTTTTAATCTTTTTTTTTTTTAGTGGTCCACTCTAACTTTCCTCATCCACAAATCTTTCATCCTCGCTCAAATTAATGGGAAAATCGTCGCTTTCTCAGTCCGAATTGCTCTTACTGCTGGTGGCTCACATTATAAACAATGTGAGCCAGTATGTGAGGAGCTCCACAACCCCTGACGTCACACGCACATCGTCTGCTACTTCCGGTACAGGCAAGGCTTTTTTTATTAGCGACCAAAAGTTGCCAACTTTATCGTGGATGTTCTCTACTAAATCCTTTCAACAAAAATATGGCAATATCGCGAAATGATCAAGTATGACACATAGAATGGACCTGCTATCCCCCTTTAAATAAAAAAATCTAATTTCAGTAGGCCTTTAAATAGATACGCCATGATTGACAACAGGTGTGTGAGTCCAAACAAATGAGGCAGGTGAAACTAATGAGTTGTCATGGAAACTAAAACCAACCAGGGTGCGCAAAAACAGGAACTAATGGAGTCCAAAACAAACAGACCACAGAACAGGACAGCGGGGGACTTTTCAAATGATGCTACAGATTAGCAGCAGGTGGTACTTTTTGTAACAACGCTTTTGCCGCATACTTGTTTGACATATTCTTGTTTGAAGCCAAACCACCGCCAGACGATGGACCCCGTGCTGTTTTTCTTGGGAATGAATTCTTCCTTCATTTTGTTATCAGATTGGCACCTTATTTCTCTCGTATTACCACTCGCACCGCACCGCTAGCATCACAGCTAATGTTACCCATGCTACTACCTAGGGCTGGGCGATATATACGATATATCGCAGGTTTGTCTCTGTGCGATATAGAAAATGACTATATCGTAATATTCGAGTATACGTTCTCACGCAGGACTTTTAGATGCAGGCGTACACTTCAGGCTCTCCTCACTCTTTCCTGTCTCTCCTTCTCGCAGACAAGCAGGCGCACATTCTTACCCATCATTGAATATCCCGAAAAAAGGCTTTAAAGTGCCTGATTTTTGTTATCTTTAAATCCATCGTCCATTTTCCTGTGACGTCATTTAGTGATGCCAACATGGCGGATAGCACAGCAAGATATAGCGACATTAGCTCGGATTCGGACTCGGATTTCAGCGGCTTAAGGGATTCAACAGATTACGCATGTATTGAAACGGATGGTTGGAGTATGGAGGCAGATAACGAAAACGAAATTGAAGGAGAAACTGAAGCTATTGAGCGAATAGCTATTGAAGCTATTCGGCGATCGCCTTCTAACCAACGATTGAGTGTCGCAGGGTAGCCAAACATCTCTGTGCCATGTCTGTCGTAGCATCACCGGTAAAATGTGCAGGAGCAACTTATATCCGTTGATTGGTAAGTGTTTGTTTGGCATTAAATGTGGGTGGAGTGAAAGGCTGGATGCAAATATAGCTACAGTGACCAAATATGTCTGATTAGCACATAAGTCAAAATTTTACCCACCATTGAATATCCCGAAAAAAGGCTTTAAAGTGCCTGATTTTTGCTATCTTTAAATCCATCGTCCATTTTCCTGTGACGTCATTTAGTGATGCCAACATGGCGGATAGCACAGCAAGATATAGCGACATTAGCTCGGATTCAAACTTCGGATTTTAGCGGCTTAAGCGATTCAACAGATTACGAATGTATTGAAACGGATGGTTGGAATATGGAGGCAGATAGCGGAAACGAAATTGAAGAAGAAACTGAAGCCATTAAGCGAATAGCTATTGAAGCTATTCGGCGATCGCCTTCTAACAAAAGATTGAGTGTCGCAGGGTAGCCACACATCTCTGTGCCATGTCTGTCGTAGCATCGCCGGTAAAATGTGCAGGAGCAACTTAAATCCGTCGATTGGTAAGTGTTTGTTTGGCATTAAATGTGGGTGGAGTGAAAGGCTGGATGCAAATATAGCTACAAATGTACATACAGCTAGTCTAAATAGCATGTTAGCATCGATTAGCTGGCAGTCATGCCGTGACTAGCACATAAGTCAATAATGGGGCGGCATGGCGTAGTGGGTAGAGCGGCCGTGCCAGAAACCTGAGGGTTGCAGGTTCGCTTCCCACCTATTGACATCCAAAGTCGCTGCCATTGTGTCCTTAGGCAGGACACTTCACCCTTGCCCCCGGTGCCGCTCACACTGGTGAATGAATGGTGAATGAATGATTGGTGGTGGTCGGAGGGGCCGTAGGCGCAAACTGGCAGCCACGCTTCCGTCAGTCTACCCCAGGGCAGCTGTGGCTACTGATGTAGCTTACCACCACCAGGTGTGAATGAATGATGGGTTCCCACTTCTCTGTGAGGGCTTTGAGCATCTAATAATAGAAAAGCGCGATATAAATTTTATCCATTATTATTATTATTATTATTATTAACATCAACAAAACTCACCTTTGTGATTTCGTTGACTTTATTGTTGGAAATGCATCTGTTTTGAGTGTCGCAGGATATCCATACATCTCTGTGCCATGTCTGTCGTAGCATCGCCGGTAAAATGTGCAGACGAGGGACTTTCGGATCTTTTGACACTGGTGCAACTTGAATCCGTCGATTGGTATGTGTTTGTTTGGCATTAAATGTGGGTGGAGGGAATGGCTGGATGCAACTAGAGCTACAAATGAGGCATAGCGATGCAATATGTACATACAGCTAGCCTAAATAGCATGTTAGCATCGATTAGCACGGCATGCACACTCCACGTAGGACAATTTAAAGGGGAACATTGTCACAATTTCAAAAGGGTTAAAAACATTAGTTCCCAGTGGCTTGTTGTATTTTTTGAATTTTTTTTCAAAATTTTACCGGTCCCGGAATATCCCTAAAAAAAGCTTTGAAGTGCCTTTTTTTTCGCTCTCTGCGAAGACACTGTTCATTTCCCTGAGACGTCATACAGTGCTGCCAATACAAACAATAGCTCGGATTCAGACTCGGATTTCAGCGACTTAAGCGATTCAACAGATTACGCATGTATTGAAATGGATGGTTGGAGTATGAAAGTATTGAAGAAGAAACTGAAGCTATTGAGCGAATAGCTATTGACGCTATTCATAGCCATAGCATGGCTGAATAGCTGCGTTAGCATCGCTGGTAAAATGTACGGACCAAACGATCAGGACTTTCGCATCTTGTGACACTGGAGCAACTTAAATCCTTCGATTGGTAAGTGTTTGTTTTGCATTAAATGTGGGTGGAAGGAATTGTAATATAGTTGCAAATGCATCTACAGGTTATCCATACATCTCTGTGCCATGTCTGCTTTAGCACCCCCGGTAAATAGCATGTTAGCATCGATTAGCATAGCATGTTAGCACCGATTAGCTGTCAGTCACGCCGCAACCAAATATGTCTGATTAGCAGATAAGTCAACATCAACAAAACTCACATTTGTTATTTCGATGACTTTATTGTTGCAAATGCATCTGCAGGTTATCCATACATCTCTGTGTCATGTCTGCCTTAGCATCGCCGGTAAAATGTGGAGACACTCCGGCACATTCAATGGGGGTCTGGCGGCAGACACTTTTGCATCTTCGGGCCAGTGGTGCAACTTGAATCCCTCCCTGTTAGTGTTGTTACACCCTCCGACAACACACCAACGAGGCATGATGTCTCCAAGGTTCCAAAAAATAGTCGAAAAAACGGAAAATAACAGAACTGAGACCCGGTGTTTGTAATGTGTTGAAAATGAAAATGGCGGCTGTGTTACCTCGGCGACGTCACGTTCTGACGTCATCGCCACAGAGCGATAAACAGAAAGGCGTTTAATTCGCCAAAATTCACCCATTTAGAGTTCGGAAATCGGTTAAAAAAATATATGGTCTTTTTTTCTGCACCATCAAGGTATATATTGACGCTTACATAGGTCTGGTCATAATGTTCCCCTTTAAATCCGTCCCTGATCGTGTTGTTACACCCTCCGACAACACACCGACGAGGCATGATGTCTCCAAGGTACAGAAAACAGTCGAAAAAACGGAAAATAAGAGCTGATTTGACATGATGTTTGTAATGTGTTTGAGAAAATGGCGGATTGACTACCTAGGTCAGGGGTAGGGAACCTATGGCTCTAGAGCCAGATGTGGCTCTTTTGATGACTGCATCTGGCTCTCAAATAAATCTGAGCTGACGTTGCTTAACATGATAAGTAATGAATAATTCTACTTGTAATCACAGTGTTAAAAATAATGTTCAAAATATAAAACATTCTCATGCATTTTTAATCCATCCATCTGTTTTCTACCGCACCTGTTCAAGAAGTTGCGTTAATGGTAAGAAGTTTTTTATTTATTATTGGTTAGTGTGGGGCTTGCCCTCCTGGGGGTTCTTCAGACCCCCAAGCACCGACATGAGAGCCTGTTTCAGGGTTACAATATTGTTTTATTTTTCAATAAGTCTCTCAGTTGCTTTCCAGCAATAGTTTTTCCAGCCCCAACCCAGTCTCTCTTCCTGGCTGCTGCTTATAATAGAGCGACAGGTGATTAGATAACAAGGTCCAGGTGGGCCATCTACGCACCTGTTGCTGCAGGCCCGCGGACCACGCCCCCTCCACAGTTAGCTTCAGAATAACAATGTCATTACAAAGGATAAGAGACCTATTATACTCTAGAAATGTTGGTCTTACTTAAAAATGCACGTGTTTAGTTGTGTTCAGTGTTTAAAAAAATATTATATGGCTCTTACGGAAATATATTTTAAAATATTTGGCTTTTTGGCTCTCTCAGCCAAAAAGGTTCCCGACCCCTGACCTAGGTGATGTCACGTTGTGACGTCATCGCCCCGAGAGCGAATAATAGAAAGGTGTTTAATTCGCCAAAATTCACCCATTTAGAGTTCGGAAGTTGGTTAAAAAATATATGGTCTTTTTTCTGCAACATCAAGGTATATATTGACGCTTATATAGGATTGGTGATAATGTTCCCCTTTGAAAACTTTGAAATACACTTTTGGTCAATTGATTTAGTTGTGATTTCCCTCTCTGCATGAAAGTTTAAAAGTAGCATATATTAATGCAGTATGAAGAAGAGTGTTTTAATGTGTACAAATATAATCATCATACTGCTGTGATTATATGCATCAAGTGTTCATTCAAGGCCAAGGCAAAATATCGTAATATATATCGTATATCGCGATATGGCCTAAAAATATCGCGATATTAAAAAAAGGCAATATCGCCCAGGCCCACTCCTACCTCTCATGCGAGGGCGTATGACGCGACAGTATAAAAGCAACTGCGTGAGAACCTATACTCGAATATCAAGATATAGTCATTTTCTATATTGCACAGAGACAAACCCGCGATATATCGAGTATATCGATATATCGCCCAGCCCTACAGTCGAGTACAATAGTCGAGTCAAGTCATTACAATACTCAATTAAGTGGCGTACCACCAGATGGCGCCCCCACAGTTTGACAACCACTGATTTACAGTATTGGCATCATGTTATCCAAAATGGCCGAATTGCTAGCATGTCGGTATCCACGAAACAGGAAGGAGGCTGCTTTGGTGACATAACGACGGGCTCTCAGGCCTCGGCGGAGGTCCGTGCTCTCCCTAGTGACAAGCACCGACAAGGGCGTCAAGTAAACGTCCGCGTCCAACATCATGTTCACCCCCGCCCCCGACGCTGCTTGACTCGTCGTCCTCTCCCGATTGCGCGCATTTAATCGGACTCGTGCGCGTAATTAGCCTTAAAAGCTTGCTGCACTCCGCGAACTGATGAGCGGGGTTGCGTCGCTATGGTAACTGCGACGCCACGCTTGTGTCAACATATGCGCACATCATCAAACAGAACACTTAGCAGCGTTTTAAAGCTAACACTGGGCCCTTCTAGTCCTTCCGCCACAACTCGCTGAGCAAGCAGTTTTTGCGGCGTCCACACAACACAATGAAGCGGGGGAATTGCCGCATCGGCATTTTTCTTCACACACAGAGAGCGTTCACCTCAAATGAAACTTCAAATCGATTGTCATCAAAGTGTGAAGCTCCTTGTCCTTGCAAAATGAAAATATCACTGTTTGTGCTATTTAAAAAGTATCTGTGCTAAAATGGTTCTAATTTTATTCACATTTTATTATTCACAGACCTTGCCCACACATCTCCAAACTTGTCCCAAATTTCATTCACATTTTATTATTCACATACCTTGCCCACACATCTCCAAACTTGTCCCAAACGTTTGTGCGACATTTGTGCTGTCAGAAAAGTATGTGTGCTAAAATTGTTTTAATATTATTCTTCACGTTCAGCCTTGTCCAAATCTCTCTAAACTTTTCCCAAACTTTTGTGCTACATTTGTGCTGTCAGAAAAGTATTTGTTCCAAAATTGATTCAATTTCATTAACATTTTACTTTTATTCTTCATCCCCCTCCCCCACATTTTTCAATTTGTCCCAAACGTTTTTGCTACATTTGTGCAACGTTTGTGCTGTCAAAAAGTATTTGTGATGAAATTGTTTTAATATCATTAACATTCTATTATTCAGACGCAGCCCCACCCCCAATATTCAAATATCTCCAAAGGTGCTCCAATTGTTTGCGATACATTTGTGCTACATTTTTGCTGTCCATAAATATTTGTGGTAAAATTTTATTAATTTCTTCATTTTTTCATTTTTCACATGCAGCCCCCCACCCCCTCCGTCCAAATCTCTCCAAACTTGTCCCAAACATTTGTGCTACATTTGTGCTGTTGGGAAAGTATTTCTGCGAAAATATATTCAATTTCATTAATATTTTAATTTTATTCTTCACATGCAGCCCCCCACTTCTCACATTATCCAAATCTCTCTAGATGTGTCCCAAATGTCTTTGCTACCTTTGTGCAATGTTTGTGCTGTCAAAAAATATTTGTGTTAAAATTGTTTTAATATCATTAACATTCTATTATTCACACGCACCCCCCACCCCCACATTTTTCAAAACTCTCCAATGTTTCTCCAAACGTTTGCGCTACGTTTGTGCTGTCCATAAATATTTGTGCTAAAATGGCCTCAATTTCATAGTTTTTTAAATTTTTGACATGCAGCCCCCCCCCCTCCTTGTCCAAATCTCTTCCAAACTTGTCCCAAACATTGGTGCTACATTTGTGCTGTCAGAAAAGTATTTGTGCTAAAATATATTCAATTTCATTAAGATTTTAATTTTATTCTTCACATGCAGCCTCCCACTCCCCACATTATTCAAATCTCTCTAGACGTTTCCCAAATTTTTTTGCTACATTTGTGCTACTTTTGTGCTGTCCAAAAAATATTTGTGTTAAAATTGTTTTAATGTCATAAACATGCTATTGTTCATGTGCAGCCCCCACACATGATTTAAATCTGTCCAGAGGTGTTCCAAACATTTGTGCTGTCCATAAATATTTGTGTTAAAATGGCCTTTATTTCATCGGTTTATTTTTCACATGCAGCCCCCCCGCCTTGTGTAAATCTCTCTAAACTTGTCCCAAATGTTTGTGCTTCATTTGTGCTCTTAGGAAGGTATTTGTGCTACAATTGATTCAATTTAAATAATATTTAAATGTTATTCTTCACATGCAGCTCCTCCCCCCACATTTTTCAAAACTATAGGGTTGCTCCAAACGTTTGTGCTACGTTTGTGCTGTCCATAAATATTTGTGCTAAAATGGCCTTAATTTAATATTTTTATTTTTCACATGTTGCCCCCCTCACCTTGTCCAAATCTCTCCAAACTTGTCCCAAACGTTTGTGCTACATTTGTGCTGTTAGAAATGTATGTGTGCTAAAATTTATTTAATTTCATAATCATCATACTTGTATTATTAAGCCCCCCCCACATTATTCAAATCTCTCTATAGGTGCTCCAAACGTTTGCGCTACATTTGTGCTATGTTTGTGCTGTCCATAAATATTAGTGCTAAAATGGTTTTAATTTCATCAACGTTTTATTTTTCTCATGCAGCCCTCCCACTTTGTCCAAATCGCTCCAAAAATGTCCAAAACGTTTGCGCTATATTTTTGCTACTTTTGTGCTGTCAAAAAACTAAAAATATCAAATTTTTGCCATGCGGTTTTAATGTTTTAATATAAAATTAACGTTTCATTGTTATTCCCACTTGTATTGATTAAGACTGAAATATAAACACCACAAATGTTTTTGACAGCACAAATGTCGCACAAACATTTTGGGCGAGTTAAGTTGGATTTGGACCTTTCAATGTATTCTAGATTGCCTTAAAAACCTGAACAGCACAAACAGAAATGGTTATGGCAGAAATTAAAGGTCTACTGAAATGAGATTTTCTTATTTAAACGGGGATAGCAGGTCCATTCTATGTGTCATATTTGATCATTTCGCGATATTGCCATATTTTTGCTGAAAGGATTTAGTAGAGAACATCCACGATAAAGTTCGAAACTTTTGATCGCTAATAAAAAAGCCTTGCCTGTACCGGAAGACGCAGACGATGTGCGCGTGACATCACGGGTTGTGGAGCTCCTCACATCTGAACATTGTTTACAATCATGGCCACCAGCAGCGAGAGCGATTCGGACTGAGGAATCGATGTTTTCCCCATTAATTTGAGCGAGGATGAAAGATTCATGGATAAAAAAAGTGACAGTGAAGGACTCGAGAAAGAAAAAAAAAGACGAGGGCAGTGGGAGCGATTCAGATGTTATTAGACACATTTACTAGGATAATTGTGGAAAATTCCTTATCTGCTTATTGTGTTACTAGTGTTTTAGTAAGTGAAGTGAATGATATTTATATAGCGCTTTTTCTCTAGTGACTCAAAGCGCTTTTACATAGTGAAACCCAATATCTAAGTTACATTTAAACCAGTGTGGGTGGCACTGGGAGTAGGTGGGTAAAGTGTCTTGCCCAAGGACACAACGGCAGTGACTAGAATAGCGGAAGCGGGGATCGAACCTGCAACCCTCAAGTTGCTGGCACGGCCGCTCTACTAACCGAGCTATACCGGCCCGTAAGATTATATAGTCGTACCTGAAAGTCGGAGGGGTGTGGCGAACGCCAGTGTCTCCGAGGGAAGCCACGTTTCTCGACGAGGCAAGGCAGCCGGGCTGAGATTTTTTTTTTCCTTCTCTCCACGGAGTAAGCATTAAGCAGTCGGTGGCGGCCGGTGGGAGGAGGCAACAGAGTCCACAGCTGCAGGAAGAACGACGCAAACTCTCCGCTCATGTCTACGGTAAGAGCCGAATGTAAACAAGGAAATACCGACTGTGTTTGTGTTTCTAAAGGCGGCCGCAATTCACCGCTTCCCACCTACATCTTTCTTCTTTGACGTCTCCATTATTAATTGAGCAAATTGAAAAAGATTTAGCAACACTGATGTCCATAAAACTATGGAATTATGCGATTAAAGCAGACTACTTGTAGCTGTGATCGGTGCTGGATCAAAATGTCCGCCACAATCCGTGATGTCGGTAGTAGTGGGTTTCACTAGGTAATGTATTTTTTTAATATTTGCAATGACACAGGTGGTAAAGATGGAGAGAGGACAAATAAGAGGGAGGAGTAATGGCCACAAGTCCAAAGGCTTGAAAGGCTTGAAAGGAGCGGTGTGACGAGGACAGAAGAGACAAGGCGAGGTATTTTTGGGAGAGGTGTGTGTGTGTGTGTGTGTGTGTGTGTGTGTGTGTGTGTGCGTGCCGAGAACACATCCTCCCGCGGGCTGTGTGTATTGCAGCCCTTTAATGTCTTTAATTAAAGCCAACAGTACTCGTCTCTCACAGCGTCGTGAGCCGAGCAACACTCGGATGCACATGGCGCCTAATGAGGGAAAAGAAGAGGGCCCGGCGCTATGGAGGGCGAGGGCGCGCCGTAGGTCAGGGGCGCCACGGTGAGAGAATAGGGATGGAAGGATAGCAAGGAGGGGGGAAGGAAAAAGATTGAGCTAAACGTGCAAGCTGACGGATACTCCGTCGCATTCCGCCGCCGGCTTGTTTAATCAATCTGACTTCCTGGCTGCCTGGCCGCGGGGATGCTCGCTCGCGTGGCGCCCGCATCACGTAGGCCGGCGCCACGGCAACCGGAGCGTGCGGACAATGAAGCGGACTGCCTCACTTTCGGTTAGCACGTAGCATGCTGCTACTTGAGGGACCGATTTATTATTATCAATTATTAACATTACAATATTTCGATTTACACTGCATTGTTTTCTTTTGAAGAAAGGGGGACGGCATTCTTGATGGACACGGTTGTGTCTTCTTCCGGTCACCCCCCAGATTCGTTAGATGACACATAAGCTGGTCATAAATTAATCCCAGGCAGAGTTGCTCATTTTGATATTTGATTACCAAAGCTTTGGGAGACCAATGTAGATACAACAACCTTTCAACCGCATTGCCCAAATTGATCTGCCTCTACTACAGAAGTTTTCCCCTCGTACTCCTTCTCCCCTTCCTCCTAGCCTGGGACAGTTGAGATAAAAAGAGTGTTATGACTTCTCGCTACATTCCAACTTTCAACGTCTATGCATGGCCTATACTTAGCTATTCTAAAATATGACTGGGATTTAAAAAGATATCTATCTCCATCAACACATATGCTAATGCTAATGTTGCCATTTCACCGCCCTTGGCTGAAAAACAAGACATTTGTCAGTAAAATGTAATAAAAAAAAAAAAAAGTATTGCAAAGTTTATTAGTCTCTGCTAACACTCCCCACACCTGGTTACCATGGCGACCAGTCTATAAAATGATTGCCAGACACCTTTACACACGCACACACACACACACACACACACACACACACACACACACACACACACACACACACACACACACACACACACACACACACACACACACACACACACACACACACACACACACACACACACACACAGGGGCGGATGGTGCACATAGTAGCTTGAATCTATTTGAGCAATAAGCAACTTCCTGTCCATTTGCGTTTCCTAGCAACCCGTAAAATTGCAGCTGCACTTCAACGTTGAGCTACTGGACCTCTGTGGGCTCGATGGGCCTGGAGCCAGACCTTACTGCTTATGTAGGTCACCCTCGTCGTAACGGAGCCTGTTATTTGCAAGGTGTGGATTGACAGCATGAAAGCTCATACTTCATCAGAAAATATATTTCAAACAAAAAAAAAAAACACGTATAATTTGAGTAGAATATTTGCCAATATCATTATTGTCTTTGGAGGGGCAACTTTGTACTTCCTTCATGCAGCATGTTGTCAACAATATGTTTCAAAACAGGAGTGATGTCTGTGGAGGGGGGAGTGGCCTGCGAGCCTGCAGCGAATTGGGGTGTGCCAGGACCGGCTTTGTAATCAGCGACAGGTGCGTAGAATGCCCACCTGGGCCTGGTTATCCAAGGCAGGAGCCGGCAGGAGAGAGGTATTGGAGCTGGAGTAAAGGCGAGAGCTAGTCTGAGACGGGCACATAAACAATTGCTGGAAAGCAAGAGACAGACTTTATTGAAAATTACAACTGTATTGTGAACCGGAACCGGGCTGTCATGTCAGTGTTTAGTGGTCCGAAGAACCCCCTGGAGGGCAACTTCCACAATATCGTAATGAAAAGTTACTGAAGTGTGCTAATGTGTGCACATAGGATAGACTTTATTTTCCCGCAAATGGGGAAATATAGTGCATGCAGTGCAGATGCAAAAAGTCCACAAAAAAAAAGATAATGTAGAAGACAAATGAAAAAAGAAGAAAACATCAAATAACACTGAATACATGAAAACAACAGTGGCGCCATTTCTACACACAGCTACAAAAGTAAAACACAGCAAAAACCTAAAAATATTGTGCACATCCCTCCTTTTCCCCTGTTAATTGGCTCCAGGCCTGACCGTGGTAAATATTATCATTAAATTATTATTAAAAAATCGAATAATTTTATAGTGGGAGTGTAAAAAAAAATCCTATGTAAAAAAAAATGTTTCATCACATTATGAAAGCCCGCTAGAAATAAAAGAACAGTCCTTTATACTTTAATATAGTGGTCCCCAACAACCGTTCCATTTGTTACCGGGCCATACAGAAATATTAATTAATGTATAAACAACAGCATTTTCTCCAACTTACCTTTCGCCTGTCCCACTAAACACAGCAATACGTTTGTTAATTGCAATTTGTTCGATTAATAATGGAGACGTCAAAGAAGAATGCTGTTGGTGGAAAGCGGTGGATTGCAGCTGCCTTTAGCAACCACAACACAGCTGGTGTTTCTTTGTTTGTTGTGAAGCTTTAATATGGAACAGAGCGGTCAAGCGAACATGTTTCCCGACCACATGTCAACCGGCAGGTTTCGGTGAGAAAATTGTGGTAATAAGTCGGCTATTACCGGAGACATCAGCGGAGCTTGCGTCTTGCTGCAGCAGCTGTCAAAAAGGCAGCTGCGACTTTCTTCGCTCCTCCATGGCTTCCATCTGAGACACTGGCGGTCACCACACCCCTCCGACTTTCAGGTATGACTTTATAATCTCACTAAAATACACAATAATCAATTAAGGGATTTTCCAGAATTATCCTAGTAAATGTGTCTAATAACATCTGAATCGCTCTCACTGCCCTCGCCTTTTTTTTCTTTTTTTTTGCTAGTGCTTCACTCTAACTTTCCTTATCCACAAATCTTTCATCCTCGCTCAAATTAATAGGGAAATTGAATCGCTCTAGCTGCTGGTGGCCATGATTATAAACAATGTGAGGATGTGAGGAGCTACACAACCCGTGACGTCACGCGGACATCGTCTGCTACTTCCGGTACAGGCAAGGCTTTTTGATTAGCGACCAAAAGTTGCAAACTTTATCGTCGATGTTCTCTACTAAATCTTTTCAGCAAAAATATGGCAATATCGCGAAATGATCAAGTATGACACATAGAATGGACCTGCTATCCCCGTTTGAATAAGAAAATCTCATTTCAGTAGGCCTTTAAATCAATCCCTGGTGGGAAAATGTTGGGGAACCCTGCTCCAATACAGACCTGGGCAATTATTTTGACTCAGGGGCCACATTAAGAGAAAAAAAACCTGTCCGTGTGTGTATGTATGTATATATATATATATATATATATATATATATATATTAGGGGTGGGCAAATTAATGCGTTAATTACGAGTTAACTCATCAATCTATTAACGCCGACAATTATTTTATCGCACATTTGCGTATGTTGTTTACATGTTTTTATTTTGTTAACGCCTTTTCTTAACAAGATGGCGTCGCCCGGATGGGCTTCGGTGTCGAGGGGCTCTTGGTAAAGATGGAACATTCGGCAAAAATACCGGAGAATTCTGCAAATTTCATGGCTGGCTTACAGCGTGGTCACTCCGGGATCACTTACGACCGCCAGACAATTCTGAATGTGGATAGATCGGGCCGTTTTGGACTGAATGACGCGTGCTTGTTAGACCGGCTAGCTAGCATGGGAATACTTTGCCGGCTACATCCAGCGGCCTGTGAAGCAGCGGAGTATTTGTGTTGTCTGTCTATTTATGAATAATGCAGACGAGGAGTGTTGGCTGAGTTCTTAACGTTTGCTTTCAGAGCGTGCATATAACAACATACAAGATGCCGTCATGGCGACACAACCTATACCGGGCTACCGCGCCTGCTCGTCACTCCTGTTGCATGCTGGGTAGGGTAGTTATTTTTTCCCCTGGCTGATAACATCACAATATAGTACCATGTATATGCGTTCAGTTTATCAAAGCACCAAGCAAACAATCGGAAAATTCCCATCATATCAATTCCTAGATATGGTCATAATTATTTTAAGTGCACTACGCAGAATAAACACAACATTATTAATATTGCTACTACGGATAATTTGATCAAAACTTCCCTAAAACAGCCCACTACCTATAATATAGTTTTTTTAAACATAAGATCCCTGATAAAAAAAATGTTTCTGCTGTTACCTCAGAAATTGCCTGTTCAGATGTTATGATTGTGGCTCAGACATTTGTATGTAGGTTATATTTATTTTCCATAACAAACAGGATAACTTAAATACCCTGGCAGTGGCAAAGGGCTTAAATGTTTGTATTTACATTTTTTGAGTTGATTTTCATAAAATATGCCATTTAACTGCTACTGTTTAACAAGGACTGATTTAAATTGTGTTTGCACAACAAATGTTTTGGCGCTTTTGTTTGTGTGGGAGAATATTCCAATAAAGGTGCATTACACACTACTTTTGAATTCATTATTGGGCTTTGCGTATACAATGCAGTTAATCTCGATTAATTGGAGAAATAGTGCGATTAACTTCGATTAAAATTTTTAATCGTTGCCCAGCCCTATATATATATATATATATATATATATATATATATATATGTCTTGATTGGATTATCCGGAGAATAGTGCTCGATACCGTGGTAGAGCGCAATATGTAGGTGTGGGAAAAAATCACAAGACTACTTCATCTCTACAGATTTTTTTCATGAGGGGTTCCCTCAATCATCAGGAGATTTTTCTCCTATATATATATATATATATATATATATATATATATATATATATATATATATATATATATATATATATATATATATATATATATATATATATATATATATATATATATATATATATATATATATATATATATATATATATATATATATATGGGACGGCGTGGCGCATTGGGAGAGTGGCCGTGCGCAACCCGAGGGTCCTTGGTTCAAATCCCACCTAGTACCAACTTCGTCACGTCCGTTGTGTCCTGAGCAAGACACTTCGCCCTTGCTCCTGATGGGTGCTGGTTGGCGCCTTGCATGGCAGCTCCCTCCATCAGTGTGTGAATGGGTAAATGTGGAAGTAGTGTCAAAGCGCTTTGGGTACCTTGAAGGTAGAAAAGCGCTATACAAGTACAACCCATTTATCATTTATATATATGGATAGACAGAATATATATATAAATATATATATATATATATATACATATATACATATATATATTTAAATATATACATATATATACCTCCTCTCTGAGCTGCAACCTGAGTTTGCGTGTCCCAATGATCCTAGGAGCTATGTTGTCCGGGGGCATAAAGCCCCCTGGTAGGGTCTCCCAAGGCAAACAGGTTCTAGGTGAGGGATCAGACAAAGAGCAGCTCGAAGACCTTTATGAAGAAGAAAAATCATGGACCCAGATTTCCCTCGCCCGGACGCGGGTCACCGGGGCCCCCCTCTGGAGCCAGGCCCGGAGGTGGGGCACGATGGCAAGCGCCTGGTGGCCGGGCCTGTTCCCATGGGGCCCGGCCGGGCACAGCCCGAAGGGGCAACGTGGGTCACCCCTCCAATGGGCTCACCACCCATAGCAGGGGCCATAGAGGTCGGGTGCATTGTGAGCTGGGCGACAGCCGAAGGCAGGGCACTTGGCGGTCCGATCCTCGGCTACAGAAGCTAGCTCTTGGGACGTGGAACGTCACCTCACTGGGGGGGAAAGAGCCTGAGCTAGTGCGCGAAGTCGAGAAATTCCGGCTGGATATAGACGGACTCACTTCGACGCACAGCAAGGGCTCTGTATATATAGGCCTGTATATAGGCCTTCTGTATATATATGTATATATTTAAATATATATATGTATATATATATATATGTATATATATATATTTATATATATATATATATATATATGTATATATATATATTTATATATATATTCTGTCCATCCGTGTTGGCCTTCCGCCCGATTTTAGCCGAGACAGGCTCCAGTACCCCCCGTGACCCTGAAAGGGACAAGCAGTAGAAAATGAATGAATGGATGGATATATATATCCAGGTGAGGTTCCCCATGTGTGTGTGTGTGTTTTATATAATAAATACATATACATACATACATTCATATATATGCATGTATGTATGCGTGTATGTATATGTATACATACCAAAACCAGTGAAGTTGGCACGTTGTGTAATTCGTAAATAAAAACTGAATACAATGATTTACAAATCCCTCTCAACTTATTTTCAATTAAATAGACTGCAAAGACAATATATTTAATGTTCAAACTGAGAAACTTTATTTATTTTTTGCAAATAATCATTAATTTAGAATTTAATGGCAGCAATACATTGCAAAAAAGTTGGCACGGGGGCATTTTTACCACTGCGTCACATGGCCTTTCCTTTTAACAACACTCAGTAAATGTTTGGGAACTGAGGAGACCAATTTTTGAACCTTTTCAGGTGGAATTATTTCCCATTCTTGCTTAATGTACATCTTAAGATGTAGGGTCTGCGTTGTGGTAATTGAGGCTTCATAATGCGCCACATTTTCAACGGGAGACAGATTTGGACTATAAGAAGGCCAGTCTAGTACCCGCACTCTTACTATGAAGCCACGCTGTTGCAACACGTAGCTTGGCCTTGTCTTGCTGAAATAAGCAGGGGCGTCCATGATAACATTGCTTAGATGGCAACAAATGTTGCTCCAAAACCTGTACGTACCTTTCAGCATTAATGGTGCCTTCACATAGCATTAATTTAATTATAGCCCGTCCCTGTTTCCCAGCAATCCCGAACACATTTTTTCAGTTCCCGTACTCAATTGACAACATAAACAAGTAAATAAATAAACCAATATAGTTTACAGAGATTTGTCAATAAAATGTACATACATAGATCTTTAATGGGTTGCAATTTGCAACATAATTAAATTATAAATGATAAATGGTCGGTATTCATATAGCGCTTTTACTGCACCTGGAGTGGTACCCAAAGTGCTTTACATCATACTTCACATTCACACACACTGATGGCGGAAGCTGCCATGCAAAGTGTTAACCACGGCCCGCCAGGAGCAAGGCTGAAGGGCCTATAAACGATATTGACAAAACCATGGGCTCTGGTTAAACTGGGGCCCAAAGCAGAATTTGTCCCAAGTAGGCACTAACCAGGGGTCGGGAACCTTTTTGGCTGAGAGAGCCAAGAATCCAAATATTTTAAAATGTATTTCCGTAAGAGCCATATCATTTTTTTTTTCAACACTGAACACAACTAAACGCATGCATTTTTAAGTAAGACCAACATTACTAGAATATAATAGGTATCGTATTCTTTGTAATAACGTTGATATTCTGAAGCTAGCTGTGGAGGGGCGTGGCCTGCGGGCCTGGGTTGTGCCAGGACCGGCCTCGAAATCAGCGACAGGTGCGTAGATGGCCCACCTGGGCCTTGTTATCTAATCACCTGTCGCTCTGTTATAAGCAGCAGCCGGGAGGAGTGACAGGGTTGGAGCTGGAGCCAGAGCGCGAGTGAGAACGAAAGAGAAAAAGACAATTGCTGGAAAGCAACTGAGAGACTTATTGAAAAATAAAAAAATATCGTAACCCTGAAACAGGCTTTCATGTCGGTGCTTTGTGGTCTGAAGAACCCCCAGGAGGACAAGCCCTAAAAAAAACAATAATAAATAAATCATGCAATTTCTTGAACAAGTGCGGTAGGAAAAGGATGGATGGATTCAAATGCATGAGCATGTTTAATATTTTGAACGTTATTTTTAACACTTTGATTACAAGTGGAATTAGTCATTACTTGTTGTGTTAAGCAGTGTTTGCTCAGATTTATCTGAGCCAGATGCAGTCATCAAAAGAGCCACATCTGGCTCTAGAGCCATAGGTTCCCTACCCCTGCACTAGACATTGATACAACGTTGATTTAACTGTAAGTACATGTCCTTTAAAACCAACTTTGAAACAGCGTTGAAAAATAGTTGTATTTTTGAATTGAGGAAATGTTGGTGTAAAACGTTGGATCCACGTTGTTTGCTGGGAAATAACCAAATTTCAATGGTCAAATCAACGTCACAACCTGACATTGAATAAACGTCAAAAAACATGTTGTTTCAATGTTGTATTTGTGTTGTAGAATATTGGTTAGGGAAATGACCAAATTTCAATAGTCAAATCAACGTCACAACCTGACATTGAATAAACATCAAAAAGCATGTTGTTTCAACGTTGCATTTGTGTTTTAGAATATTGGTTGGGAAATTACCAAATTTCAATAGTCAAATCAACGTCACAACCTGACATTGAATAAACGTCAGAATGCATGTTGTTTCAATGTTGTATTTGTGTTGTAGAATATTGGTCGGGAACTGAACAAATTTCAATGGTCAAATCAACGTTAGAACCCAACATTGATTCAACCTTGTCAAAAAGCATGTTGTTTCAACATTGAATTTATGTTGTACAATATTGGTTGGGAAATGACCAAATTTCAATAGTCGAATCAGCGTCACAACCTGACATTGAATAAACGTCAAAAAGCATGTTGTGTCAATGTTGTATTTGTGTTGTAGAATATTGGTTGGGAAATGACCAAATTTCAATGGTCAAATCAACATCAGAACCCAACATTGATTCAACGTCATAAAGTATGTTGTTTCAATGTTGTATTTGTGTTGTAGATTATTGGTTGTGAAATGACCAAATTTCAATGGTCAAATCAACGTCAGAACCCAACATTGATTCAACGTCATAAAGTATGTTGTTTCAATCTTGTATTTGTGTTGTACAATATTGGTTGGGAAATGACCAAATTTCAATAGTCAAATCAACGTCACAACCTGACATTGAATAAACATCAAAAAGCATGTTGTTTCAACGTTGCATTTGTGTTTTAGAATATTGGTTGGGAAATTACCAAATTTCAATAGTCAAATCAACGTCAGAATGCATGTTGTTTCAATGTTGTATTTGTGTTGTAGAATATTGGTCGGGAACTGACCAAATTTCAATGGTCAAATCAACGTTAGAACCCAACATTGATTCAACCTTGTCAAAAAGCATGTTGTTTCAACATTGAATTTATGTTGTACAATATTGGTTGGGAAATGACCAAATTTCAATAGTCGAATCAGCGTCACAACCTGACATTGAATAAACGTCAAAAAGCATGTTGTGTCAATGTTGTATTTGTGTTGTAGAATATTGGTTGGGAAATGACCAAATTTCAATGGTCAAATCAACGTCAGACCCTGACATTGAATAAACGTCATGAAGCATGTTGTTTCCATGTTGTATTTGTGTTGTAGAATATTGGTTGGGAAATGACCAAATTTCAATGGTCAAATCAACATCAGAACCCAACATTGATTCAACGTCATAAAGTATGTTGTTTCAATGTTGTATTTGTGTTGTAGATTATTGGTTGTGAAATGACCAAATTTCAATGGTCAAATCAACGTCAGAACCCAACATTGATTCAACGTCATAAAGTATGTTGTTTCAATCTTGTATTTGTGTTGTACAATATTGGTTGGGAAATGACCAAATTTCAATAGTCAAATCAACGTCACAACCTGACATTGAATAAACATCAAAAAGCATGTTGTTTCAACGTTGCATTTGTGTTTTAGAATATTGGTTGGGAAATTACCAAATTTCAATAGTCAAATCAACGTCAGAATGCATGTTGTTTCAATGTTGTATTTGTGTTGTAGAATATTGGTCGGGAACTGACCAAATTTCAATGGTCAAATCAACGTTAGAACCCAACATTGATTCAACCTTGTCAAAAAGCATGTTGTTTCAACATTGAATTTATGTTGTACAATATTGGTTGGGAAATGACCAAATTTCAATAGTCGAATCAGCGTCACAACCTGACATTGAATAAACGTCAAAAAGCATGTTGTGTCAATGTTGTATTTGTGTTGTAGAATATTGGTTGGGAAATGACCAAATTTCAATGGTCAAATCAACGTCAGACCCTGACATTGAATAAACGTCATGAAGCATGTTGTTTCCATGTTGTATTTGTGTTGTAGAATATTGGTTGGGAAATGACCAAATTTCAATGGTCAAATCAACATCAGAACCCAACATTGATTCAACGTCATAAAGTATGTTGTTTCAATGTTGTATTTGTGTTGTAGATTATTGGTTGTGAAATGACCAAATTTCAATGGTCAAATCAACGTCAGAACCCAACATTGATTCAACGTCATAAAGTATGTTGTTTCAATCTTGTATTTGTGTTGTACAATATTGGTTGGGAAATGACCAAATTTCAATAGTCAAATCAACGTCACAACCTGACATTGAATAAACATCAAAAAGCATGTTGTTTCAACGTTGCATTTGTGTTTTAGAATATTGGTTGGGAAATTACCAAATTTCAATAGTCAAATCAACGTCAGAATGCATGTTGTTTCAATGTTGTATTTGTGTTGTACAATATTGGTCGGGAACTGACCAAATTTCAATGGTCAAATCAACGTTAGAACCCAACATTGATTCAACCTTGTCAAAAAGCATGTTGTTTCAACATTGAATTTATGTTGTACAATATTGGTTGGGAAATGACCAAATTTCAATAGTCGAATCAGCGTCACAACCTGACATTGAATAAACGTCAAAAAGCATGTTGTGTCAATGTTGTATTTGTGTTGTAGAATATTGGTTGGGAAATGACCAAATTTCAATGGTCAAATCAACGTCAGACCCTGACATTGAATAAACGTCATGAAGCATGTTGTTTCCATGTTGTATTTGTGTTGTAGAATATTGGTTGGGAAATGACCAAATTTCAATGGTCAAATCAACATCAGAACCCAACATTGATTCAACGTCATAAAGTATGTTGTTTCAATGTTGTATTTGTGTTGTAGATTATTGGTTGTGAAATGACCAAATTTCAATGGTCAAATCAACGTCAGAACCCAACATTGATTCAACGTCATAAAGTATGTTGTTTCAATCTTGTATTTGTGTTGTACAATATTGGTTGGGAAATGACCAAATTTCAATAGTCAAATCAACGTCACAACCTGACATTGAATAAACATCAAAAAGCATGTTGTTTCAACGTTGCATTTGTGTTTTAGAATATTGGTTGGGAAATTACCAAATTTCAATAGTCAAATCAACGTCAGAATGCATGTTGTTTCAATGTTGTATTTGTGTTGTAGAATATTGGTCGGGAACTGACCAAATTTCAATGGTCAAATCAACGTTAGAACCCAACATTGATTCAACCTTGTCAAAAAGCATGTTGTTTCAACATTGAATTTATGTTGTACAATATTGGTTGGGAAATGACCAAATTTCAATAGTCGAATCAGCGTCACAACCTGACATTGAATAAACGTCAAAAAGCATGTTGTGTCAATGTTGTATTTGTGTTGTAGAATATTGGTTGGGAAATGACCAAATTTCAATGGTCAAATCAACGTCAGACCCTGACATTGAATAAACGTCATGAAGCATGTTGTTTCCATGTTGTATTTGTGTTGTAGAATATTGGTTGGGAAATGACCAAATTTCAATGGTCAAATCAACATCAGAACCCAACATTGATTCAACGTCATAAAGTATGTTGTTTCAATGTTGTATTTGTGTTGTAGATTATTGGTTGTGAAATGACCAAATTTCAATGGTCAAATCAACGTCAGAACCCAACATTGATTCAACGTCATAAAGTATGTTGTTTCAATCTTGTATTTGTGTTGTACAATATTGGTTGGGAAATGACCAAATTTCAATAGTCAAATCAACGTCACAACCTGACATTGAATAAACATCAAAAAGCATGTTGTTTCAACGTTGCATTTGTGTTTTAGAATATTGGTTGGGAAATTACCAAATTTCAATAGTCAAATCAACGTCAGAATGCATGTTGTTTCAATGTTGTATTTGTGTTGTAGAATATTGGTCGGGAACTGACCAAATTTCAATGGTCAAATCAACGTTAGAACCCAACATTGATTCAACCTTGTCAAAAAGCATGTTGATTCAACATTGAATTTATGTTGTACAATATTGGTTGGGAAATGACCAAATTTCAATAGTCGAATCAGCGTCACAACCTGACATTGAATAAACGTCAAAAAGCATGTTGTGTCAATGTTGTATTTGTGTTGTAGAATATTGGTTGGGAAATGACCAAATTTCAATGGTCAAATCAACGTCAGACCCTGACATTGAATAAACGTCATGAAGCATGTTGTTTCAATGTTGTATTTGTGTTGTAGAATATTGGTTGGGAAATGACCAAATTTCAATGGTCAAATCAACATCAGAACCCAACATTGATTCAACGTCATAAAGTATGTTGTTTCAATGTTGTATTTGTGTTGTAGATTATTGGTTGTGAAATGACCAAATTTCAATGGTCAAATCAACGTCAGAACCCAACATTGATTCAACGTCATAAAGTATGTTGTTTCAATCTTGTATTTGTGTTGTACAATATTGGTTGGGAAGTGACCAAATGCCAATGGTCAAATCAACGTCAGAACCCAACATTGATTCAACGTTGTCAAAAAGCACGTTGTTTTAACATTGAATTTATGTTGTAGAATATTGGTTGGGAAATGACCAAATTTCAATGGTCAAATCAACATCAGAACCCAACATTGATTCAACGTCATAAAGTATGTTGTTTCAATGTTGTATTTGTGTTGTAGAGTATTGGTTGTGAAATGACCAAATTTCAATGGTCAAATCAACGTCAGAACCCAACATTGATTAAACGTTGTCAAAAAGCATGTTGTTTCAACGTTGCGTTTGTGTTGTAGAATATTGGTTGTGAAATGACCAAATTTCAATGGTCAAATCAACGTCACAACCTGACGTTGAATAAACGTCAAAAAGCATGTTGTTTCAATGTTGTATTTGTGTTGTAGAATATTGGTCGGGAAGTGACCAAATTTCCATAGTCAAATCAACGTCACAACCTGACATTGAATAAACGTCAGAACACATGTTTCAATGTTGTATTTGTGTTGTAGAATATTGGTTGTGAAATGACCAAATTTCAATGGTCAAATCAACGTCACAACCTGACATTGAATAAACGTCAAAAAGCATGTTGTTTCAATGTTGTATTTGTGTTGTAGAATATTGGTCGGGAAGTGACCAAATGCGAATGGTCAAATCAACATCAGAACCCAACATTGATTCAACGTTGTCAAAAAGCATGTTGTTTTAACGTTGAATTTATGTTGTAGAATATTGGTTGTGAAATGACCAAATTTCAATGGTCAAATCAACGTCACAACCTGACATTGAATAAACGTCAAAAAGCATGTTGTCTCAATGTTGTATTTGTGTTGTAAAATATTGGTTGGGAAGTGACCAAATGCCAATGGTCAAATCAACGTCAGAACCCAACATTGATTCAACGTTGAATTCATGTTGTAGAATATTGGTTGGGAAATGACCAAATTTCAATAGTCAAATCAACGTCACAACCTGACATTGAATAAACGTCATAAAGCATGTTGTTTCAACGTTGTATATACAGTATTTTTTAGAATATTGGTTGGGAAATGACACAATTTTTAGGGTCAAATCAACGTCAGAACCCAACATTGATTAAACGTCGTCAGAAAGCATGTTGTTTCAACGTTAGGTTTGAGTTGCGCAACGTCAGGACCTAATTCAACCAATTCTCAATTTTGTTTCAATGTCTCGTGCCTGCTGCGGTATTTCATTTTTATGCTTTTTTTTTTTTTTTTAAATCAAATTGATGTTATTTGATGCAAGAAACACATTCATGGAAAATAAATTGTTTATTGACTTTTTGTTTTTCTGCAAAATAAAAAAACTTACCACCAGTAAAACCAAAAATAGCATTTATTCCTTGCACTTGGCTGGCTGGGATTGGAGACCACGCAGTGCTGCTGTCGACCAGCACAGCACTTAGGCTGCGCTCCACAGGAGACAAAATAAATGAAATTGGATATTATATTCCGATCAGATTTAGAAAACTCTTTCTTCCCTGAGTCTTTAGCAGCTGATAGGATAAACAATGAATGACAAAGCTAGCACTACACAGTCCATGTTTCCGTCTCAGTTGCACATTAATAAGTGCAGAGTCCTTTTTTTTTTTAGTAAATATTGCACAGTATTTCATGTATAAGGGAACATGTTTTTACTGTGCAATGTCAATAAACTTTGAATTTAATTATCAGTCAGTGAGCAGGAAGGTGCTAGGGAAATAAATTGTGGTAAACTTTAATATGAAGCGCCCTGTTCATTAATTGACATTTATGTCCCTACTTAAGCTTGGATTGTCGGGTTCTACGCAGTGGAAATAAATACATGTACATTTAAATGTTTTAACATTTCATTTTGTCACCAGGTATGACTTATTTTAGTATTTCCTTATTGTTTGTGTTTGGTTACCGTTTAGCGCTCTTATTTTGTTTCCACTTCCTGTCTGCCTCCACCACTCCCCTGGCCTGAGCACTGTCTCCATCACCTGTCTCTAATTGGCAATCTCGACACACTTGTTCCAGGTTGCCAATCAGGCTTTTTTATGTGCAAACTTGCTTTGCAGGCAGAACTGGATCATTGATGTCGTCTGTCAAGGTAATTGTTGGTTTGCTACACCTGCACAGCTTTGCGTTTTCTTCACGTGCACTTCCCTGCTGCACTCTCCTTTTGTTTGTGTATTAAAGACATTGTTACCTGCACGTCGTCTCCTGTTTCCACAACAACCTCAACTTTAATTATTTATGTCCCATTTATTTGCCAGTTTTTATTTACGTGTTCATGAATGTAATAATTTTATTCCGATATTTATTTATTCTTTTATTCTTTTGTCAGGTTGCGTTGTCCATAGGAGGGATGTCATTGGACAAAACAAAATGTTCTTTATAGAGAAATATGATGACAATAGTGCAAAAAGTAGAAATAAATACAAGTGGAAATGAACAAAAATATATAATTAAATTATTGTGGAAATAAATACATTTAGGATTAAATTTAACAAATAAATATGTCCCATTTTTCATGTATTTAACTGATTATTTGTTTATGTACTCATTATTGTATTAATTTATTTCAGCATTTGTTTATTTATAATTTTTTTCAGGCACTGTCCTCCATTAGCGAGAGGTGTCATTGGACAAAACGAGACCAGCTCCAGCACCCCCCGCGACCACGTAAGGGACAAACGGTAGCAAATGGATGGCTGGATGGAAGTCAAATGAAGTGCATAGTGGAAAACACAAAAGCAAAAAGTAGAAATAAATACAAGTAAAAATACATTTGAGACTTTTATTTGTGTCCCTTTATTTAACAGTTTTTATTTATTTATTCACATGTTTATATATTGTCCATTATTTTATTTATTTATTTCAGTATTTTCATTTTTTTAATTTATTTATACTTTTGTCATCCTCCATAGTATAGAGAAGGGTGTCATCCTATAAAAACAATACTATAATTCTCTTTATTGAACAAAATTAGTCAATGGTGCAAAATAACAACAGCGACAAGTATAAATAAATAAATGTGGAACTAAAACGTAGAAATACATATAATTTGTATGTCCCTTTTATTTCTTTGTTTTTATTTAACTATTCAGGTATTTAATTGTTCATTTATTGAAGTATTTGTCAGGCATCGTCCTCCATAGTAAAGGGAGGGGTGTCACCGGACAAAACAATATAATATATCTCTTTATGGACCTAAATAAAGAGGATTGTGTGAAATGACCGCAAAAAAATAGAACTAAATAAATGTGGAATTCATTAAATAATTGTAGAAATATATTTTAGACATTAATGTTTTAATCCCATTGATTTACTTTTTGTATTTATTTATTCAGGCATTTCATTATTTATTGATTGAAGTATTTATACTTTTGTCAGGTCCATAGTAAAGGGAGTGTTGTCACTGGACAAAACAATATAATAATTGTCTGTATAGAACAAAATGAAGTTGTGACAAAAACAAAATGTATATAATTAGCCCTCTATTTTTTTTTAGATACATTTTAACTATATTACTTTGGACACGCCCTGTGATGAGGGGGTGACTTGTCCAGGGTGTGCACCGCCTTCCGCCTGATTGTAGCTGAGATAGGCACATGCGCCCCCGCGACCCCAAAGGGAATAAGCGGTAGGAAATGGGTGGATGGATACTTTGGACACTCATGACGTCAAAAGTATTGGTATCACTATTTGCAGTATCGGGCCGATACCAAGGTGTGCAGTATCGCAACCCCTCCGAAGAAGGAGCCATGACGCCCCGTGTCCGCTAGGTGACGCTGTGCTGACGTCACATTCCAATTCCACACTTGCTCCCACTCTAGCCACACGCACGCGAACGCGCGCGCGCCCCCACCGTCTCGCTTTCCACGCGCGTTGAGCGTGTTAGTTCGCGGGCTCCCGAAGAGGCGCACTGCGGCCGGCCCACCCGGGGAGTGGATCCGCACACCCCGTCACAATTGTCCCGCAGAGACCGGAGGCAAGAAGGCGAACACTCCAAGTTGGCCGCGTCTACCTCCGTGCCGCTCAACTTCCGACGCCGGGAAGGGAATACGCTTGACCCGCTGCCGTGGATTGTTGTCGACGCGCACCGGCTCCATGGCGAGACACGACGCTCACGCCGGGCTGCTGCTGCTGCTGCAGGCGGCGGCTTGGCTCCTCCTCTGCGCCCGACAAGGTGAGTCTGTCGCCGGCGTGCTGGTGGGTGGGGCGGAAAGTTTGCGGTTGTCGGGCTGTCGGGCTGTCGGTGGCTAATTCCTGGGCTGCGGGCGGCAGGTGACCTGCTCAGGAAGTCTAATCCTGTTTGAGCCTTCACCTGCTGGAATGCGGGGAGGCTCCACGATGAGTTGGGACCCGCGGCATGGTTGGCACTGGGAGCACAACTCTGCTGTTGTTTTTTTATATTACAGTATTAACAAAAATACACTTATTGTCCATAGCAACATTTTAAGTCAGTGTGTCTGCATCTCAAACTTTATTCACCTTTGACCTCACATTGACTTTCCATCCATGCAAGACGTTCTGTCATAAAACACAGGGTGGTGTGTGTATATATATATATATATATATATATATATATATATATATATATATATATGTATATATGTAAAGACAGGAAAAACAGAGGCTATGTCATCCCTACAAGTCTTAATTTCCCTGCTCGTCAGTGGATTTTAAAATCAGGGACACCTGCGAAACAGGCTTGCAGGGATGACATAGCCTCTGTGTTTTTCCTGACCTAACATCTATTTCGCTCTAGCTGAGCACTGTATAACAGATATACCACAGAAACCTTGATTATGTATATTATAAATATATAATATATATATATATATATATATATATATATACATACACGTACATATAAATGTGTGTGTGTATACATAGAATGTGTGTATATATATATATATATATATATATATATATATACACGCACACACTTATTTATATACTGTATATGTATATATATGCATTTATATAATTACACAACATGGGTGTATATATATACACTCACACAATATATATATATATACACAATATACACGATGTGCATATATATATACACAATGTATATATATATATATATATATATGTATATATATATATATATATATATATATATATATATAGACAATGTGTATATATACACACATTGTATTTGTGTATGTATATATATATGTGGATGTTGATATATACATATGTGTATGTATATATGTGTGAATGTATATATATGTGTATATGTATGCATATATATGTATATATATGTATATACGTACATACCTGTATATATGTACATATTTATATGTACATCTATACGTGTATACATACATATGTGTATATATGTACATATATATGTGTATGTATATATACATATAAATATATATACATGTACATACATACAGTACGTGTATATATACATGTACATATATACCTGTATATACACACATTGTGTGTATATATATATGTATATACCCACACAATATACATATATACACAATATACACACAATATACATATATACACAATATACACACAATATGTATATATATACAATGTATAAATATATATATTTGTACACACAATGTGTATATATACACACATTGTATTGTGTATATATATACTGTATATATATACAGTATGTGTATGTTAATATATATATGTGTATGTATATAAGTGTGAATGTATATATATATGTGTATATGTATGCATAAATATGTATATATAAATATATATGTATATACGCACATACCTATACATATGTACATATTTATATGTACATCTGTACATGTATACATACACATACATTTATGTGTATATATGTACATATATATGTGTATGTATATACACATGTACATATATATACATGTACATACATGTATATATATGTACATGTATATATACATGTATGTATGTATATATACATGTACATATATATACATGTACATACATATATATATATATATATGTACATGTATATATATGTACATGTATATATACATATGTATATATACATGTACATATATACCTGTATATACACCCATGTACATATATGTACATGTTTGCATGTGCATACATTATTTACATGGACATATATACATGTACATGTCCATACAGTATTTACATGGACATATATGTACATGGGCATATACATATAATGAAAATAAAAAATGTGACATTTATTTATTTTTTTACAAAAAAAATGATGATGTGATCATAAAAAATGTTGTAATATCCACCGTTAACTGACTTGGTATCATTAGGTTGGTGTCATTATTGTAGATATTTGTATCAATCATCCCAACCTTGTTTACATTCAAGAGCTCCACTTTGCCTCTTCCTTTTTCTTTTTTCTATCCTCTTACGATGCGTGTGAAGTACGTTTTCACAGCAGCACACTAAAGTGCACGAGCACTGTAAAAGGCATCAAGGGCGGCTGATTAGATTTTTTAAGTACGTTGTTTTCTTTCGTATCCGCGACCAAACAACATGCATTTAAATTTGCTACATGCAAGAACGTTGTTAGGGTATTTTCGTCTAATTCATTTGAAAAATATGTTGCACCGCAAACCTAAAGAAAGACGTAGTAAGTTGAATGATGACATTTGTTACTGGATACTTTCCAAAAAGCATTTTTGCCTCAGACTTCTTATGTGTAAGTAATATGCAACTACAATTATTTAGTACTTTTTGATATTGATAAATGTGATGTTTTAGACTGCAATATTGTTTAATGAAGTACACGTTTTATGTATGTTTAGCTTGTGCGCTACTGTGTGCTGAGCTGTTGTGTAGCTACTGGCTCCTCGTAGCCAAAGCCTACCATGTTTCCCTTTTGTAAAATACAAGAAAAGAAGTGTGCTTATTTAGCTGTTGCAAAAGTAAACGCTTGTATTGAAGTTGATATTCGCCGATATCATCCGATCCTGTATTTTGTCAGAACGATATCCGATATCAATATTGGATCAGGACCACGCCGTCAACAAGAGGTTAATAGAAGAGGATCAAAGTGCATCTATTGATTTTGGATCATCGTGGATTCTCAGTCTTCCGGGTCATGATAATCCGCAATGGTCGAATCCTCAGTTGGTTGAAGACGCTTTATTTTCAAGTTTAATGTACGAGTTCCCATATTTCCCAGAGGTGTGTTGGTCAGGGTGTCCCCCTGTGGTGTGTTCACACATACGAGGAGTCAGCGGTGACTTTGGATCATGCAGAGTTTATCATTTGCCGGTTCGTGAATATGATGTTGACCTCATCTCGAAGCACAGACCGCGGGCTGTTTTGTGGTCATTCGGTAACACAAATATTGTATAATGAATAGAATATTAGAGACAAAACTTGCAAGAGTTTAAAGGCAATTTTTAGACATTAATGCAGCTAAATGGAAGATGAGATGTAATGCCTTTATGAATATCGATCATAATTCAGGACAATGCTTTTAATTCGTAATTCAAAATGTTTTAATAGTGACGGCGCGCCACGGAAATATATTAGCCGCCACACCTTTAAATAATTTTTTTTTTTTCAACGTGAAAACAAAATAAAGTAATATAATATATTTTGGCGTCCAGAAGAAGACACACAAAGTTTGACGCTCTTTTTATTTTTTATTAGCAATTTTATGCTAACAACGAGCCCATTTTTAACAATTGTTTCCTCTGTTTTACACTGAGACACACAACACCGTGGACAGGTAGTTACAGTATATATATATATATATATATATATATATATATATATATATATATATATATATATATATATATATATATATATATATAATATACAGTATATATATATATATATATATATATATATATTACATACATGTGTGTGTATGTATATATATATACATATGTATATGTATATATGTGTGTGTATGTATGTATATATATATATATATACGTGTGTGTATGTGTTTGTGTGTGTATATATATATATATGTATATATGTGTGTGTGTGTGTGTGTGTGTGTATATATATATATATATATATATATATATATACACACACACACACACACACACGTGTATATATATATAATGTTTGTGTGTGTGTTTATATATGGAGTATATATATATATATATGTATATATGTGTGTGTGTGTGTATATATATATATATATATATATATATATATATATATATATATATATATATATATATATATATATATATATTAAGGGGACGGCGTGGCGCAGTGGCAGAGTGGTCGTGCGCAACCCGAGGGTCCCTGGTGCAATATATATATATATATATATATATATATATATATATATATATATATATATATATATATATATATATATATATATATATATATATATATATATATATAATGGATTGTGCAGCCCTTTGAAACTCTTGTGATTTAGAGCTATACAAATAAACATTGATTGAGTGATTGGTAGGCGTTAACGCAGAATAATGTAAGATGATGGATAATGTAAATAATGCCTTATTAAATAGCTATCATAAAAAAATCTGGATAATGTCTTAATTTGTCATTGAAAGGACTCACAAGGTTTAAAGCAACTATTGCAACAGCTGTCTTCTCTTATCTCCTCAAATGGTTGATTTTTGAACATATTTTGACTCTTTTAATATTTTCATGAATGTTTTTTGTCCTTGAAGCTCGTTGAAGGCTGTTGCTATCATTCTGAAACAAAATACGTCAAGGTTCCCTTGTCTTTATTTTGACGTTAGGATGCAACGGTAAAAACATGTCAAATAATGATGATCACGGTATTGTTGAATGTGCTCAAAAATCTTTAAAACATTAAGTTTTTTTTTTTGTATAAATACATTGACACATAATATACTTACTAAGCAGAAGAAACATTAATGAATATTTTCCTGGCTTCCTGAGAGCCATGTTGTTATTGGTTTATCTTCTTCCCTTTGAGTCTCTAGAGTTTTTTAGGTTTTTAGTGTTTTTGTATCAACAAGGCAAACTGGTTCCTGCTGTGAACACTTCTGAATATGTAGCTTCATATTTACTGTATCACTTTGTTCGAAGAGAGCACAGCTTGCATTTTCAATGTGCACAATTTAATATCCTGAATGCTCAGACTGTAATGTGTTTATCTCAGTTTAGTTTGCTCAATGTCATGATTTAATGGGGGGGATAGGCTCTGGTTTTAATGTTCAGTTCAGTCCAGTTTATTTGGAACATGCATACGATACAATGTAATGCATCACATATTTCGTGTTGTTTCCTTATAGCACGTCCGAAAAGGAGCAGGAAGAAGCTGAATTTAATTAATCCTTCCCCTTTTCATACCATAGCAATGTTATCCCATTTCCTTGTTCTTTGTAGCAGAACAGTGAATAAATGAATAATACACCATAGTAAGTGAACAAATAATAAATACATAAATAACCTTTATCCCATTCATCATAATTATTATTTTGTGTACTTTGTGAACACTTGTTTGAACAGTCTCATAAACTGAATCATATTGGTACTTTGTCTAATTTCTTTGGTAAATCCATTCCATAAATTACAAACCCAGTTTCCATATGAGTTGGGAAATTGTGTTAGATGTAAATATAAACGGAATGCAATGATTTGCAAATCCTTTTCAACCCATATTCAGTTGAATATGCTACAAAGACAACATATTTGATGTTCAAACTCATAAACTTAATTTTTTTTTTAGCAAATAATAATTAACTTTGAATTTCATGACTGCAACACGTGCCAAAGTAGTTGGGAAAGGGCATGTTCACCACTTTGTTACATCACCTTTTCTTTTAACAACACTCAATAAACGTTTGGGAACTGAGGAAACTAATTGTTGAAGCTTTTAAAGTGGAATTCTTTCCCATTCTTGTTTTATGTACAGCTTCAGTCGTTCAACAGTCCGGGGTCTCCGCTGTCGTAATTTACGCTTCATAATGCGCCACACATTTTCGATGGGAGACAGGTGTGGACTGCAGGCGGGCCAGGAAAGTACCCGCACTTTTTATTTTTTTATTTTTTTACAAAGCCACGCTGTTGTAACACGTGGCTTGGTATTGTCTTGCTGAAATAAGCAGGGTCGTCCATGATAATGATGGCAACATATGTTGCTCCAAAACCTGTATGTACCTTTCAGCATTAATGGTGCCTTCACAGATATTTAAGTTACCCATGCCTTGGGCACTAATGCACCCCCATACCATCACAGATGCTGGCTTTTGAACTTTGCTTCGATAACAGTCTGGATGGTTCGCTTCCCCGGATGTCGAATATTTCCAAAAACAATTTGAAATGTGCACTCGTCAGACCACAGAACACTTTTCCTCTTTGCATCAGTCCGTCTTAGATGATCTTGGGCCCAGAGAAGCTGGCAGCCTTTCTGGATGTTGTTGATAAATGTCTTTCACTTTGGATAGTAGAGCTTTAACTTGCACTTACAGATGTAGCGCCTAACTGTATTTAGTGACAGTGGTTTTTTGAAGTGTTCCTAAGCCCATGTGGTGATATCCTTTAGAGATTGATGTCGGTTTTTGATACAGTGCCGTCTGAGGGATCGAAGGTCACGGTCATTCAATGTCGATTTCCGGCCATGCCGCTTACGTGGAGTGATTTCTCCAGATTCTCTGACCCTTTTGATGATATTATGGACTGTAGATGTTGAAATCTCTAAATATCTTGCAATTGCACTTTAAGAAACGTTGTTCTTAAACTGTTTGACTATTTGCTCACGCAGTTGTGGACAAAGGGGTGTGTACCTCGCCCCATCCTTTCTTGTGAAAGACTGAGCATTTTTTGGGAAGCTGTTTTTATACCCAATCATGGCACCCACCTGTTCCCAATTAGCCTGCACACCTGTGGGATGTTCCAAATAAGTGTTTGATGAGCACTCCTCAACTTTATCAGTATTTATTGCCACCTTCCCCAACGTTTTTGTCACGTGTTGCTGGCATCAAATTTTAAAGTCAATGATTATTTGCAAAAAAAAAAATGTTTATCAGTTTTAACATCAAATATGTTGTCTTTGTAGCATATTCAACTGAATATGGGTTGAAAATGATTTGCAAATCATTGTATTCTGTTTATATTTACATCCAACACAATTTCCCAACTCATATGGAAACGGGGTTTGTATATCAGATTGTAGATGTTTTTTGTTTTTTTAACCCTTACGTTCATATGTTGCTGTTTTTGTTACATTTTTGTTGCATTTGGCTTGATTGTTAAATATGTCGATTGAGAGAGGGTGTGACGTTCATATGTTCTCAATATTCAAGGTTTTATCGTTCATAGAAAAACATCAAATTCCATTCCGTTTTTAAGGCGGTCTGTCACAAGATTTTTAGCATTCAATCAGACTTTTTTGTGAGGTTTTGTATTAGTTTTCCTCAAAATAGATAAACTGCCCCCCAGACACATTTTTTTCTCCAAATTTGGCCCCTGAGTCAAAATAATTGCCCAGGCCTGCCTTGGAGCGTTGCAATTTTGTAGTCGAATGTCAATGTTTGTTTTCAGTCAGACTCCATTATCGTTGTTGTTGTTGTAGTGGCTGGGAGTGCTGATACACATACAGATCTTTGATATCATTGACAACTAGGTCTCTTGCTTGGATTTTGCAGCTGGCGCTCCAAGTTCCCTGAATTTTCCCTCTTTCCTCATGAGGTGCTCGTTCATGTACACTTTTGTGCCCTTCAGCTTTTTTCCCCGTGTGTCAGCAATGCCATTTTGGATTTCCTGTTGGCGAGCTTAAAGGGGAACGTTATCACCAGACCTATGTAAGCGTCAATATATACCTTGATGTTGCAGAAAAAAGACCATATGTTTTTTTAACCGATTTCCGAACTCTAAAAGAGTGAATTTGGCGATTTAAACACATTTCAATTGTTCGCTGTCGGAGCGATGACCTTTCACCCGTAACGTTACAACGGGAAGCAATCAGCCATTTTCTCAAACACATTACACACGCCAAGTCAAATCAGCTCTGTTATTTTCCGTTTTTTCGACGGTTTTCCGTACCTTGGAGACATCATGTGTTGTCGGAGGGTGTAACAACACGATCAGGGACGGATTCAAGTTGTCTTACGTGGAGTGTGCATCGATTAGCACGGCATGCTAATCGATGCTAACATGGCAGGAATGGCAAGAATGTGTGGATATCCTGCGACACTCAAAGCAGATGCATTTCAAGCAATAAAGTCAACGAAATCACAAAGGTGAGTTTTGTTGATGTTATTGACTTATGTGCTAATCAGACATATTTGGTCACGGCATGACTGCCAGCTAATCGATGCTAACATGCTATTTATGCTAGCTGTATGTACATTTGTAGCTATATTTGCATCCAGCCTTTCACTCCACCCACATTTAATGCCAAACAAACACTTACCAATCGACTGATTTAAGTTGCTCCAGTGGTCAAAAGATGCAATCGTTGGTTAGCTATTCGCTCAATAGCTTCAGTTCTTCTTCAATTTCGTTTTTACTATCTGCCTCCACACTCCAACCATCCGTTTAAATACATGCGTAATCTGGTGAATCGCTTAAGATTCTGAAATCCGAGTCTGAATCCGAGCTAATGTCGCTATATCTTGCTGTTCTATCTACCATGTTTGTTTGTATTGGCGTCACTATGTGACGTTTTCAGGAAAATGGACAGGTGGATTTACAGATAGCGAAAATCAGACACTTTAAAGCCTTTTTTCGGGGTAATCCATGATGGGTAAAATTTTGAAAAAACTTTGAAAAATAAAATAAACCACTGGGAACAGATTTTTATTGGTTTTAACCCTTCTGAAATTGTGATAATGTGCCCCTTTAACGATGGCGGCACACGTGGTGTTGTAGCCTCTTTTGTTCAGTGGAAAGCAGGCATCGATGATGTTAATATGGACATCAATTCCCTTTTGGTTGCAGAAAGTTGACCAGTTGCTCTGTTGAAACAGCGTCCATGTTATCTGGTTCTCGTCTGTTGTCAACTGCTTTTGCATAGGGTCGAGGATCGATGCCTAGCCCTGCAATGACGATGTCATTCTGTCTTGTAAACTGATCCACTTTTGTGCTTGATGTCACACAAGATATTTCAATAACTGTGAAATAAAAATGAGCTGCATAATAGGAAATCAAATAGTGTATGTCCTCCACTATGTGGTAGGTTCCTGCGGACGTTATCTCCTTCTGTCGTGGAAATAGTTGCTTCGGCATTTTGTTGGTGATGTTGACATGCGGAATTTCAAGCACTGTTCATTCTGTAGCGGGTGACTTTTCAAATGATGCTACATTAGCAGTGGTGCTACGTTTTTTTAGCAACGCTTTTGGCCCCATAAATGTTCAACATCTTCCCGCTTGAAGCCAAACCACCGCCAGACGATGGACAACACTTGCTCTTATAGGAAATAACTATCAAGTGTCCATAAGTTTATCATAGTGTTTGTCAATCATGGGTTTTCGATAATTTCAAATAAAAACTACGATACATTTACCGACCGCACGGTTTATCATTAATACCGTTAAGATCAATTATTCACACATTTTAAAGCATTTATCGGCCGATAATATCGGCAGGCGGATATTATCTCTAATCTTTTTCCATTTTCATACATTTTTGAGTTGCCGACCCCCGTGCTAGTGGGTGCTAACGTGCCCCAGTGTGCTATTACGTGTAAACAAGCGCTAGCAATGTTCAGGTTTGCTGTTCTTTGCCAGTAAGTACTACTCGTAAGGATTCTGCATTTGTCACTGGTAAGATTTACAATGTAACTAAAACTATTCTTACTATGTTTGATAGGAGTGTCGTCAGGCATTTTTGAATGTGATATAGCCTTGTTGGCATTAGCTAATATGCTAACACGTTTACGAGTGTATGTTAGTATTGCTAACTTCCAATGGCATTCTTTTTTTATTGTTTCAGTTTCGTAAATTCACCAAAACGTCTCTGTGGAGTTATTGAGACTGTTTAGCTGATTGAAGAGCAAGCTAGTGGGTCCATCACGACAACTTATGTTTTGTTTGATCAGCCGTTTTACTGCCATGTTTCGGGCACGGTTTAGAAACAATGAAGTTGTGTTAATAAATGTTTACAAAATGTTTCCTACCGGTATACAGTGTATCTGCGGTATAGCTCGGTTGGTAGATTGGCCGTTCTGGCAACTTGAGTGTTCCTGGTTCGATTCCCGCTTCCGCCATCCTAGTCACTGCTGTTGTGTCCTTAGGCAAGACACTTAACCACCTGCCTCCCAGTGCCACCCACACTGCTTTAAATGTAACTTAGATATTGGGTTTCACTGTCTAAAAGTGCTATATAAATATAATTCACTTCCCTTCACACGATAGTCCGGTGTGGCTAAAATATGGAAGAAAAAAATGTTTCTTCTAAAATTCATTGGATTTGTCTTAGAACCCGACACGTTTTGTAGTTCGGAAAATATGGTAAATAAATGTACAAGAAAAAAAATTAGTCATGCCAATATTTTAATCATGAATGAGGACCCGCCCACTTCTGTTTTGTTTGATCAGCCGTTTTACTGCCGTGTTTTGGGCACCGTTGGGAAACAATTAACTTGTGTAAATAAATGTTTCCAAGATGTTTCCTACCGGTATGCAGTATATCTGTGGTATAGCTCGGTTGGTAGAGTGGCCATGCCGGCAACTTGAGGGTTCTTGGGTCGATCCCCGCTTCCGCTATCCTAGTTACTGCCTTTGTGTCCTTGGGCAAGACACTTTACCCACCTGCCCCCACTGCCGCCCACACTGGTTTAAATGTAACTTAGATATTTAGTTTCACTATTTTAAAGTGCTTTGAGTCACTTTAGAAAAAGCGCTATATAAATATTATTCACTTCATTTCACATGATAGTCTGGTGCGGCTAAAATATGGAAGAAAAAAATGTTTCTTCTAAAATTCAGTGGATTTGGCTTAGAACCCGACACGTTTTGTAGTTCGGAAAATATGGTAAATAAATGTACAAGAAAAAAAATTAGTCATGCCAATATTTTAATCATGAATGAGGACCCGCCCACTTCTATTTTGTTTGATCAGCCGTTTTACTGCCGTGTTTTGGGCACCGTTGGGAAACAATTAACTTGTGTAAATAAATGTTTCCAAGATGTTTCCTACCGGTATCCAGTATATCTGTGGTATAGCTCGGTTGGTAGAGTGGCCATGCCGGCAACTTGAGGGTTCTTGGGTCGATCCCCGCTTCCGCTATCCTAGTTACTGCCTTTGTGTCCTTGGGCAAGACACTTTACCCACCTGCCCCCACTGCCGCCCACACTGGTTTAAATGTAACTTAGATATTTAGTTTCACTATTTTAAAGTGCTTTGAGTCACTTTAGAAAAAGCGCTATATAAATATTATTCACTTCACTTCACATGATAGTCTGGAGCGGCTAAAATACGGAAGAAAAAAATGTTTCTTCTAAAATTCAGTGGATTTGGCTTAGAACCCGACACGTTTTGTAGTTCGGAAAATATGGTAAATAAATGTTCAAGAAAAAAATGAGTCATGCCAATATTTTAATCCTGAATGAGGACCCGCCCACTTATGTTTTGTTTGATCAGCCGTTTTGCTGCCGTGTTTTGGGCACCGTTGGGAAACAATTAACTTGTGTAAATAAATGTTTACAAGATGTTTTCTACCGGTATGCGGTATATCTGCGGTATAGCTCGGTTGGTAGAGTGGCCGTGCCGGCAGATTAAGGGTTCCTGGTTCGATCCCCACTTCCGCCATCCTAGTCACTTTCCGTTGTGTCCTTTGGCAAGATGCTTCACCACCTGCCCCCACTGCCGCCCACACTGGTTTAAATGTAATTTAAATATTGAGTTTCACTATTTGAAGTGCTTTGAGTCACTAGAGAAAAAGCGCTATATAAATATTATTCACTTCACATGATAGTCCAGTGCGGCTAAAATATGGAAGAAAAAAATGTTTCTTCTAAAATTCAGTGGATTTGTCTTAGAACCCGACACGTTTTGTAGTTCGGGAATTATGGTAAATAAATGTTCAAGAAAAAAATGAGTCATGCCAATATTTTAATCCTGAATGAGGACCCGCCCACTTCTGTTTTGTTTGATCAGCCGTTTTACTGCCGTGTTTTGGGCACCGTTGGGAAACAATGAACTTGTGTAGATAAATGTTTACAAGATGTTTCCTACCGCTATGCGGTATATCTGCGGTATGGCTCAGTTGGTAGAGTGGCCGTGTTGGCAACTTGAGGGTTCCTGGTTCGATCCCCGCTTCCGCATGAATGAGGACCCGCCCACCTCCCTTGGCAGGCGTGTGTTGCGCCAGACAATTAAAACCACAAACAGGAAGTTGTGTAGTGAAGTGAAGTATGTTTATATAGCGCTTTTCTCTACTAAGAGGCGCCGGGTCGCCACGGCGGCCTCCCCCAAGGCCGCGAATCACAAATTTGAGTTACCCGTCTTCTGGTTGTTTTCGAACGCGGACAGATAGAAAGTGGTAATCAAGGGGTTTGGCTCCTCCCCCTTAAAGGTGCGACCTCCTGCTGAAATGTCAAGGCTGATGAGTTTGCTGCTGATTAGCTTATCAGCGGGAGAGCAGGCGCTGATGATTATCGCCTTTAGAGCGGCGCGGCCTGATTATACACAGCTTTTATTAATGACTCATCTTCCGTCACCGGTTTGCGAGCGAGAGCGATTTTATTTGAAGGAAAGGTCAGCTGTAAGTTTTGGCGAATGTAATTATTTGATTGGCCATTAACGCTGCCGTTCCATTTTTCGCTTTCTCCCCCGCCCGTTCCGTCCCGCAAACAAGCGGGCCGCGGTACGACAACAATCAGCGCCGTGTTTAAGTCCTGCTCGGACCTGGCTGACCCAGACCGAAAGCCATTTACAGAATACGAAGAAAGCCTTTTATTCCTTCTCTGAAAAAGTCCTTCTTTGGTGTAAAAGGTCCTCAGCCCTTTGTGGCTCATGGCAGATTGAAGAAATGTCAAGGGCCGAGCCTTGGGAGAAGTAGTGTGTGTGCGTGTGTGTGTGTGTGTCCACACACACAATAAAGACAGTCATTGTGGACACTTGAAAGCTCTGAAAATCAAGTTGATGTGCCGAGTTCTTAACGTCTTACACCATCCTTCTTCTTCTTGTCTTCTTCTTTTTTCTTTGTACCCGATCTTGTTTTTTGCTTGTTGTTGTTCTTCTTTTTTTCTTTTTTGTCCCTTTTTGTTCTTGTTTTTCTTGTTTGTAGTTCTTCTTTTTGTTCTTGTTCTTCTACTTAATCTTGTTCAACTTGATCTTCTTGTTGTTGTTCTTCTTGTTCTTGTGCTTCTTGATGTTTTTCTTGTTCTTCTTTTTCTACGTAATCTTCTCCTTGCTTGTTCTTGTTTTTGTTATTGTTCTTTCTTGTTCTTGTTGTTCTTGTCCTTCTACTTCTTTGTGTGCGTGTTCTTGTTGTTCTTGTTCTTCTTCTTTATTCTTTGTACCCAGACTTGTTTTTGCTTGTTGTTCCTATTCTTCTTTCTTGTTTTTCTTATTTTTAGTGTTGTTCTTTTTGATTTCTTTTTTATCCTTTTTTCTTCTTGTTTTTTCTTCTTGTTTTTCATGTTTCTATTTCTTTTTTTCTTGTTCTTCTACTTAATCTTCATGTTCTTCTTCTTCTTCTTCTTCTTCTTCCTGTTCTTCTTTTTGTTTTTGTGCTATTTGATGTTTTTCTTCTTGTTTTTCTTTTGCTTGTTCTTTTTCTACTTATTCTTATTCTTGCTTGTTCCTGTTTTTGTTTGTGTTATTGTTCTTCTTCTTGTCCTTTTTCTTTTTGTCGTGCTTGTTTTACTTCTTGTTCTTTTTCTTGTTCTTGTTCTTGTCGTTCTTGTCCTACATCTTTTCGTGCTTGTTCTTGTTTTTGTTCTTGTTCTAACTTTTTTCTTTGTACTCGATCTTGTTTTTGCTTTTTGTTCTTATTCTTCTTGTTCTTCTTATTTTTAATGTTCTTTTTTATTTCTTTTTTTTCCTTTTTGTTCTTGTTTTTTTCTTCTTGTTTTCCTTCTTTCTAGTTCTTCTTTTTGTTCTTGTTCTTCTACTTAATCTTGTTCTTCTTCTTGTTCTTCTTTTTGTTTTTCTTCTTGTTCTTGTGTTTCTTGTTTTTTTTGTTGTTTTTCTTGTTCTTGTTCTTCTTCTTGTCCTTCTTCTTTTTCTTGTTGTTTTTCTTCTTCTTCTTGTTCTTGTTCTCGTTCTTGTTGAACTTGTCCTACTTCTTTTTGCTTGTTCTTATTCTTCTTTGTTGTTCTTCTTATTTTTAATGTTGATCTTTTTGATTTCTTTTTTTGTCCTTTTTTGTTCTTTTTTTCTTCTTGTTTTTCTTGTTTGTAGTTCCTTTTTTGGTCCTTTTTGTACTTAATCTTCTTCTTCTGGATCTTCTTTTTGTTGTCTTTTGTTAGTAGATTGCACAGTACAGTACATATTCTGTACAATTTACCACTAAATTGTATTACCTCAATAAGTTTTTCAACTTGTTTAAGTCGGGTTCCATGTTAATCAACATTAAACTGCCTCAAGTTGTTGCTCAGCGGAGATTAAATAAAATGACAAAAATGTTCATCTACATATAAAAAGTGCAACAGTTTCAAGTCAACTCAGCCTCAGATTAACTTTTCTTTCACCCCCCCAGCCTGGCTAACTTGGCACTAAAAGGATATATGCGGTCATTGTTCTTCCACCATAGAAGTGGGTCAAAATCTAGTTTTTAATGCAATATGGACTTAAATCTGCTGCTATAAAACCATATCTTATTGCTTTAGCCCTGCCTGACTCCCCGAGGAGAGGCTGCTTGAATGAGGTGGTGACGCTTCAAATGGGTTAGCATGTGTTATGGGAGTAGCGTGTGTGTGTGCGTGTGTGTGTGTGTGTGTGTGTGTGTGTGGCCCTTTAATATGTGACAGCATGTGAGGTGAGTGTGTGGGCGAGCGAGGTGAGGGAGCGTTAGCGTGAGGGCGGGGAGTGGCTATTGTTTTGTTGTATTGGCTGTGTGCAAGACGGTTTAGCTCGGTTGGTAGAGTGGCCGTGCCAGCAACTTGAGGGTTGCAGGTTCGATTCCTACTTCCGCCATCCTAGTCACTGCCGTTGTGTCCTTGGGCAAGACACTTTACCCACCTGCTCCCAGTGCCACCCACACTGGTTTGAATGTAACTTAGATATTGGGTTTCACTATGTAAAGCGCTTTGAGTCACTAGAGAAAAAGCCCTATATAAATATAATTCACTTCACTTCACTTCACTTCAAGACCTCAATAAAGCCACAATCTGCAACTAATCGCCGGACTCTTCATTTATCCTGGAGTCCGGAGCTGTGGAGACCCACTGCCGGGTAGAGTGAAGGGTGTTGCCCCCGAGAATACATCAGCCCTGAGGAAGTGTCTCCGATGCGCTCCTCGACTACGGTCTGGGAGCCGGAAGGAGGAAAGGTGCAACACGTTTGACGTATTGTCAGAAGTAGCTGCTAAACAATCTCGGCAAACCTCCGTCCTCCATTGTTGTATCGTGCAGCCAAAGTGTTCCCTAACGGGAGATGTTAACGAGGCAGGAGGGTCTTCCAGCCCTGGCTTTTACATGTTGTCCTAGCCCGGTCGCTGCTAGCATGTCTACTCGTTCGGTTCACCTCATAACCGAACCAAAACCCCCGTACCGAAACGGTTCAATACAAATACACGTACTGTAACACCCCTATTTAAAAGTAACTTAGATATTGGGTTTTATTATGTAAAACGCTTTGAGTGACTAGAGAAAAAGCGCTATATAAATCTATTTCACGTCACTTCACAATCCCCGCCACCGCCTTTGCAGTGAGAGAGGAAGTTTCTCCTCTCAAATGCAATCGTCAGACTTGCACGCCGTTGCGTCAAGTTGTTTGTCTTTTCTCACGCTCGGCGCCGGGCTCGCTTATCGATCCGGGCCGCCGAATCACCGCCGCACTTTTGCATTCGTCCCGCCTCTCTCTCCCGTCGCATGTTTGGACGGTGTGGCGCGTTTTTAGAAAACGGTCGTCATGGATACGGCCGAGGAGACCGTCTTTCATGTCTGTGTGTGTGTTTCTTTTTTTTTTTTTTTTTTTTTGTAAAAGTGAGGATGTTCAGAGAGGCGTCAAGGTGTCGGGGAGGGGTTGTGCCGGTGTAGGAGACCCCCCGATTCTTCTGCAGGTCTGCACTCGCTCCAGCTTCTCGTTTTCAGAAGGTTTAAGCATAGATGTCATAGGATGGCCCGATATCCCTCCGATGCTCGCCATGCTCAGTCCTGAGAGCAAAAATGGTGTCAAAGTCGCATGAAATAACGTTGGCGATGATAGCACGAACTAACCCCCCCCCGACACCCTATGGAGCTCCACTTGACTACTTCAAAGTCCTCCTCTTCTGCATTCTTGTGCTCGCAACTCCTCTTCCAGCCACCCTGGCACAGTCCCCAGCGGGGGGCCCTTTAGTTGGAGCAGCTTTTTGGTGGTGTTAGAAAGGCTGCCAGTCCACCCCCCTACACACACACACACAGACACACACACACACACACACACACACACACACTTCGCAGCCTCATTGTTTGGACAGCAATGGAGCGAGCGTCGAATTCATAAGTGGGACAATGTTTACACAAGTCCTCCCCGTCTGCACCGATCCAACCCGGTCCACTTGAGCCACATTTCCATGTAGCTGTTTTTTTTTCGGAACATTTTGCCCACTTCCTGTAGGCCGCACACTTAAGGGTGAGTCGGGATATGGCCTTTTTTTTTTTAATATTTCGATATTTTTTAGGAGCGGAGCGATCCATAATTTGGTGGTGTTGATACCAAGGCTCGTTTGTATCAATATATTTACTCAGCCACCGATTGTGCAAGTTCTCCCACTTAAAATGATGACAGAGTTCTGTAATTTTCATCATAGGTACACTTCAACTGTGAGAGACAGAATGTGAAAAAAAAAAATCCAGGAATTCACATTATAGGAATTTTAAAGAATTTATTTGTAAATTATGGTGGAAAATAAGTATTTGGTCAACCATTCAAAGCTCTCACTGATGGAAGGAGGTTTTATCTCAAAATCTCACGATACATGTTCTTGGGATGCAACTCAGTATTCTTCTTCCTCCAAACATGACAAGTTGAGTTTATACCAAAAAGTTTTATTTTGGTTTCATCTGACCACATGACATTCTCTTAATCCTCTGCTGTATCATCCATGTATCAATTTTGGTACAAACTCAACTCGTCGTGTTTGGAGGAAGAAGAATACTGAGTTGCATTCCAAGAACACCATACCTACTGTGAAGCATGGGGGTGGAAACATCATGCTTTGGGGCTGTTTTTCTGCTAAGGGGACAGGACGATGGATCCGTGTTAAGGAAAGAATGAATGGGGCCATGTATCGTGAGATTTTGAGCCAAAACCTCCTTCCATCAGTGAGAGCTTTGAATGGTTGACCAAATACTTATTCTCCACCATAATTTACAAATAAATTCTTTAAAATTCCTACAATGTGAAATCCTGGATTTTTTCTTCACATTCTGTCTGTCACAGTTGAAGTGTACCTATGATGAAAATTACAGACCTCTGTCATCATTTTAAGTGGGAGAACTTGCACAATCGGTGGCTGACTAAATACTTTTTTGCCCCACAGTATGATCGATACTAGAGGGATTATGTCAATGTTTTTATTTTGTCAAATCATTTTGTTGATGTTTTCGTTAATGTTTGCAAATCCACCAAATAATTCCCTAGACCCAGATGGACATTGAATGCAAAAATCAAAGTTTAGTTGGGCCCCAGGAGGGACAAGCGGTAAAAAAATGGTTCGATGGAGGGATATTGTATACTGTTGACTTTGTTTTGCTAAAACAATTGTGTGTGATAGAAGAAAAGTGAGAATTATTTTAAAGGGGAACATTATCACAATTTCAGAAGGGTCAAAACCAATAAAAATCAGTTCCCAGTGGTTTATTTTATTTTTCGAAGTTTTTTTCAAAATTTTCCCCACCATGGAATATCCTGAAAAAAGTCTTTAAAGAGCTTGATTTTCGCTATCTGTAAATCCATCACTGCATGACGCCAATACAAACAAACATGGCGGATAGCACAGCAAGATATAGCGAGATTAGCTCGGATTCAGACTCGGATTTCAGCGTCTTAAGCGATTCAACAGATTACGCATGTATTGAAACGGATGGTTGGAGTATGGAGGCAGATAGCGAAAACAAAATTGAAGAAGAAACTGAAGCTATTGAACGTATAGCTATTGAAGCTTTTCGACGATCGCCTTCTAACCAACGATTGCATCTTTTGACCACTGGAGCAACTTAAATCCGTTGATTGGTAAGTGTTTGTTTGGCATTAAATGTGGGTGGAGGGAAAGACTGGATGCAAATATAGCTACAAATGTACATACACCTAGCCTAAATAGCATGTTGGCATCAATTAGCTGGCAGTCATGCCGTGACCAAATATGTCTGATTAGCACATAAGTCAATAACATCAACAAAACTCACATTTGTGATTTTGTTGACTTTATCGTTGGAAATGCATCTGCCTTGAGTGTCGCAGGATTTCCACACATCTGTCGTAGCATCGCTATCGTTGGTAAAATGTGCAGAACAAACGAGGGACTTTCGCATCTTTTGACACTGGTGCGACTTGAATCCCTTGATTGGTATGTGTTTGTTTGGCATTAAATGTGGGTGGAGGGAAAGGCTGGATGCAATTATAGCTACAAATGAGGCATAACGATGCAATATGTACATACAGATAGCCTAAATAGCATGTTAGCATCGATTAGCATGCCGTGACCACTGATACGTCTGATTAGCACACTCCAAGTAAGTCAACTTGAATCCGTCTCTGTTCGTGTTGTTACACCCTCCGACAACACACCGATGAGGCATGATTTCTCCAAGGTACGGAAAACAGTCGAAAAAACGGAAAATAACAGAGCTGATTTGACTTGGCGTGTGTAATGTGTTTGAGAAAATGGCGGACTGCTTCCCGTTGTAACGTCACGGGTGAAAGGTCGTCGCTCCGACAGGCGAACAATTGAAAGGCGTTTAAATCGCCAAATTCACCCTTTTAGAGTTCGGAAATCGGTTAAAAAAATATATGGTCTTCTTTCTGCAACATCAAGGTATATATTGACGCTTACATAGGTCTGGTGATAATGTTCCCCTTCAAATAATGTGTTGATATTGTTGACCTGCCAACACCAAAAATACATTGAAAATTTTACAGTCGATCTCACTCACGGATGGTCGGTATCGGCACAATAAAATTCTCATGAGAACATCCGTCATTATAATCACGTGGAATTAAATAAAATATCTCAGTCTTTTTTTTAAGAATATGTCCAATATTGAAAATACTGCACTTTGTACGGCGATTTTGTGCTGTGGGAATGTTTCCCAATACTTTTGTCTCGCTTCGGTGTGGATATCAATGCAAAGCAACAGGGGGGGAAAAATTTTGTTCACAACACAATTTTGTTGGAAAGCCGTATATTTGTCAGCAACGGTTTCCTGGCAGGGACCTCGCTGACTTCCTGTGGGGGGTTCCGGCGAAGGACAGGAAGTGGGGCTCCCGGCCAATGTGGCGTCTTCGTCACGGCAACCCACGTGAGGCCGCCTTCTAAAATCATTCGTGCATCCATCCAGTTTTCTACCGCTTGTTCCTCATTTCCCGTGTGTATATAGTTAAAAAATCTGTGGAATTTAGGGTGAAATACTGGCAGCTCAGAATTTAATCGAATAACTTACGTTTTTTTCTTTTCTTTTTGCAAGAAATTACTTTATATTGGAAAAACCCTACCACTGTTATTTTTAAAGTAAAATTCTGGGGGCTGAGCAGCTATTTATTTATGTTTTTATTTTTTACTGTAATATCTACGGCTGTCGTTTTTACAGTGGGTTATTGTGAGAGATGTCCGATCATGGCTTTTTTGTCCAACTCTTAATTACCGATTCTGATATCAACTGATACCGATATAAACAGTCGTGAAATGAACACATTACTATGCCTAATTTTGCTGTGATGCTCCGCTGGATGCATTAAACAATGTAACAAGGTTTTCCAAAATGAATCAACTCAAGTTATGGAAAAAAAAATGCCAACATAAACTTTATTTTTTTGGCAAATAATTAACTTAAAATTTCATGGCTGGAACATGTGCCAAAGTAGTTGGGAAAGGGCATGTTCACCACTGTGTTACATCACCTTTTCTTTTAACACTCAATAAACGTTTGGGAACTGAGGAAACTAATTGTTGAAGCTTTGAAATTGGAATTCTTTCCCATTCTTATTTTATGTAGAGCTTCAGTCGTTCAACAGTCCGGGGTCTCCGCTGTCGTATTTTGCGCTTAATAATGCGCTACACATTTTCGATGGGAGACAGGTCTGGACTGCAGGCGGGACAGGAAAGTACCCGCACTAGTTTTTTTACGAAGCCACACTGTTGTAACAGGTGCTGTATGTGGCTTGGCATTGTCTTGCTGAAATAAGCAGGGGCGTCCATGAAATAGACGGCAGCATATGTTGTTCCAAAACCTGTATGTACCTTTCAGCATTAATGGTTCCTTCACAGATGTGTAAGTTACCCATGCCTTGGGCACTAATGCACCCCCATACCATCACAGATGCTGGCTTTTGAACTTTGCGTCGATGAAAGTCTGAATGGTTCGCTTACCCTTTGGTCCGGATGACACGATGTCCAATATTTCCCCAAATAATTTGAAATGTGGACTCGTCAGACCACAGAACACTTTTCTGCTTTGCATCAGTCATCTTAGATGAGCTCGGGCCCAGAAAAGCCGGCGGCGTTTCTGGATGTTGTTGATAAATGGCATTCGCTTTGCATAGTTTAGCTTTAACTTGCACTTACAGATGGAGCCACAAACTGTACTTAGTGACAGTGGTTTTCTGAAGTGTTCCTGAGCCCATGTGGTGATATCCTTTCTACATTGATGTCGATTTTTGATAAAGTGCCGTCTGAGGGATCAAAGGTCACGGTCATTCAATGTCGGTTTCCGGCCATTCCGCTTACGTGGAGTGATTTCTCCAGATTCTTTTTGATGATATTATGGACTGTAGATGTTGAAATCCCTAAATTTCTTGCAATTGCACTTTGAGAAACGTTGTTCTTAAACTGTTTGACTATTTGCTCACGCAGTTGTGGACAAAGGGGTGTACCTCGCCCCATCCTTTCTTGTGAAAGACTGAGCATTTTTCGGGAAGCTGTTTTTATACCCAATCACGGCACCCACCTGTTCCCACTTAGCCTGCACACCTGTGGGATGTTCCAAATAAGTATTTGATGAGCATGCCGCCACTTTATCAGTATTTATTGCCACCTTTCCCAACGTCTTTGTCACGTGTTGCTGGCATCAAATTCTAAAGTTAATGATTATTTGCAAAATAAAAAAAATGTTTATCAGTTTGAACATCAAATATGTTGTCTTTGTAGCATATTCAACTGAACATGGGCCGAAAATGATTTGCCAATCATTGTATTCCGTTTATATTTACATCTAACACAATTTCCCAACTCATATGGAAACGGGGTTTGTGTTTACACGATGAGTCGCGATCGAAGATCATTGTTTTCATTATACATTAAGCACGCTAAAAGCTGTTCTTTTTACGATAAAATTTGGGCAGTTTTCTGTCATAAAATCTACAGCAGTCGTTTTTTTTTACAGTGCATCACTGTAAATGGAAAAACTCTACCACTCGGGATGCATACCGAATACTGTTATTTTTTTTTTAGGTCGGTCCGTGAGGACGGTGAAGAATCTGGACTGAAATCGGAATCTCACTTTATTAATGCCCGAGGGGAAATGAACATTTTCCAGCACAATCCCTTTAAAGACCAGACAAACAGTACAGGGAGACAGAACAGGATCGCTGACGGGTCCGCCAACTTCCGGCGCCCCTTACAAAAAAAAAGCTGAGATACAGGTAAACAAGGGGGAGGGAGAAAAAAATTAATAGTAAATTAACAAAAATATACTTCTTCAGTAATGCGGACGCTGTATCGATTCGTTGTGAGGAAGAAGGAGCTGAGCCGGAAGGCAAAGCCCCCAATTTACCGGTCGATCTACGTTCCAATCGTGACCATAGAGCCGCTGCTCCTCCACATGGAGAGGAGCCAGATGAGGTGGTTCGGGCATCTGGTCAGGATGCCACCTGAACGCATCCCTAAAGAGGTGTTTAGGGCAGGTCCAACCGGTAGGATGCTACGGGGAAGACCCAGGACACGTTGGGAAGACTATGTCTCCCGGCTGGCCTGGGAACGCCTCGGGATCCCCCGGGAAGAGCTAGACGAAGTGGCTGGGGAGAGGGAAGTCTGGGCTTCCCTGCTAAGGCTGCTGCCCCCACGACCCGACTTCGGATAAGTGGAAGAAGATGGATGGATGGATACAAAAAAACATACTGCTATCGGTATTTTTTGTTCCAGCTGACTGATGTCATTATGACATGTTGTCACTTTCAGTTCAGCCGCCACCATTACACATTGAAATCAGCTCTGAAAGGCCTACTGAAACCCACTACTACCAACCACGCAGTCAGATAGTTTATATGTCAATGATGAAATATTAACATTGCAACACAAGCCAATACGGCCGGTTTAGTTTACTAAATTGCAATATTAAATTTCCCGCCAAGTGTCGTGTTGAAAACGTCGCCGAATGATGACGCTTATGTTGACGTGTGTTTGTGACGTTATTGGTTAGAGGGGACATTTTAGCCCAGCACCACTCACGGCTAAAAGTCGTCCGATTTAATCGCATAATTAAACAGTATTTTGGACATCTGTGTTGCTGAATCTTTTGCAATTTGTTCAATTAATAATGAACACATCAAAGAAGAATGCTGTTGGTTGAAAGCGGTGGATTGCAGCTGTCTTTAGCAACCAAAACACAGCCGGTGTTTCTTTGTTTGTTGTGAAACTTTAACACAGAGCGGTCAAGCGAACATGTTTCTCTACGTCAACCAGCAAGTTTTTGAATGGGAAAATTGTGATATTAAGTCAGCTTTTACCGGAGACTTGAGTGGATTGTACGACATCCTCCTGCAGCTCAAAAAGGCAGCTTTGATCTTGGCTCCTCGGCTTCTCTCAGAGACACTGGCGTTCACCACAGCCATCCGACTTTCAGGTATGACTTTATAATCTCACTAAAACACTATTAACATAATAAGCAGATAAGGGATTTTCCAGAATTATCCTAGTAAATGTGTCTAATTACATCTGAAATGCTCCCACTGCCGCCTGGAGCCGTCGCCTTTTTTTTTTTTGTGCTTCACTCTAACTTTCCTCATCCACAAATCTTTCATCCTCGCTTAAATTAATGGGGAAATCGTCGCTTTATTGGTCGGAATCGCTCTCGCTGCTGGTGGCCATGATTTTAAACAATGTGAGGATGTGAGGAGCCCTACAACCCGTGACGTCACACGCACATCGTCTGCTACTTCCGGTACAGGCAAGGCTTTTTTAATTAGCGACCAAAAGTTGCGAACTTTATCGTAGATGTTCTCTACTAAATCCTTTCAGCAAAAATATGGCAATATCGCAAAATGATCAAGTATGACACATAGAATGGACCTGCTATCCCCGTTTAAATAAAAACATCTCATTTCAGTAGGCCTTGAATAATGACAAATAAGGAAGCAACACCACACACAAGTTTGTAGTGAAGTGAATTATATTTATATAGCGCTTTTTCTCCATTGACTCAAAGCGCTTTAGATAATGAAACCCAATATCTAAGTTACATTTAAACCAGTGTGGGTGGCACTGGGGGAAGGTGGGTAAAGTGTCTTGCCCAAGGACACAACGGCAGCAACTAGGATGGCGGAAGCGGGGATCGAACCTAGAATACTGAAGTTGCCGGCACAGCCACTGTACCAACCGAAACAATATTTCTCCCCCCCCCAAAGTCACGCACACTGTGTCAGTTTGAAGCGAGCACACTTTACTCACGACGAGTCAGCGCCGCGTTTTATCAACCGTCGCCGCGCTCCATCCGTACGGACGTCAACTTGACAGGCGCGCTTGCCGCGTGCGGTCGGCCGCCGGACCGGAATGACAAAGGGAGTTGTCCGAGGAGAGACACACGGTCGCCCTGTCACTACTTCCACCTCAGGCAAATGTGAGGCGCAGACGTAAACAATGAGCCAAAGCTGTGATGCAATTATGGCCCGATGCAATTTAGAGACGCTCCCTTGGCGAGGGGTGGAAAGGCGGTGAATGTCACTCAGACCCCCATTCCCTGAGGTCTTGGTGTACCTCCTGCCCACCGCAACCCCCCCCAAAAAACTCCATTAGGCACAGAGTTTGGAAAATATGAAGCGAATGCAGCGACCATGCCTGTGACCTCATGCCCCCCCCACCCACTCCCCTCACACTCCACAACACCCACTCCCCCCCCCCCAAGTCTATTTGCAGGCTTGAAGCGTGAGGATGACTTCTTAATCCCCCTCAGGGAGACATTTGGAGGCTCCAGCGCTTCTTCTCATAAGACCATCCTGGCAGTGCAGGCGACGGATGCTCTGTCGTGTGTGTGTGTGGGTGTGTGTGTGTGTGTGTGGGGGGGGGGGGGGGGTCATCTCGCTGGACAAAGGTGCTAATGAGGTGTGTTGCTGCACTTTCACGCGCGTCCACTTTGCCTCCCAGCATGCCGGCTCGCGAGCGTTGAACGTTCTTGATTAGCTTTCGGATGACAATCAGCGTGTTTATGGAGGCATTTCTTTCCTTTATACGTGTCCAACACAAAACAAGTAAAACACACACTTTGTTATAATCTATAAGAGCTTATCCTCGTTCCGGTGAGGCGTCAGGGGAAATGTCTTGTTGTAAGGAAGTGCGTGATTAGTAGAATTTTCCAAGCGATATATATATATATATATGTATATATATATATATGTATATGTATATGTATGTATGTATGTATGTATGTATATATGTATATATATGTATGTATGTATGTATGTATATATGTATATATATGTATGTATATATGTATATATGTATATGTATGTATGTATGTATATATGTATATATATGTATGTATATATGTATATATATGTATGTATGTATGTATATATGTATATATATGTATGTATATATGTATATATATGTATGTATATATATGTATATATGTATATATATGTATGTATATATATATATATATATATATATATATGTGTATATTTGTAAATGTTTATTTATTTATTAGGGACGGCGTGGCGCAGTGGGAGAGTGGCCGTGCGCAACCCGAGGGTCACTGGTTCAAATCCCACCTAGAACCAACCTTGTCACGTCCGTTGTGTCCTGAGCAAGACACTTCACCCTTGCTCCTGATGGGTGCTGGTTGGCGCCTTGCATGGCAGCTCCCTCCATCAGTGTGTGAATGTGTGTGTGAATGGGTAAATGTGGAAGTAGTGTCAAAGCGCTTTGAGTATCTTGAAGGTAGAAAAGCGCTATACAAGTACAACCCATTTATCATTTATTTATTTACATACCTAAGTTGTTTCCAAACGGTGTCTGTAACATGGCAGTAAAACAGCTGATCAGACAAAACAGAAGTCATCGCCATTGACTAACTAGCTGCAGAAGCTAGCTCTCTAAACAGTTTAACAGACACGGTGACATTTTTGCTGAGTTTACGCAACTGAAACAGTCCAAAAAGAATGCTAATGTAAGTCAATAGTACAAACACAGACACTCGTAAACATGTTAACATATTCGCTAATGCTAGCGAAGCTATCTCATTACAGTACGATACCACGTACAAATATTAATGAAAACCCTCCTACAGACATCACACACGGGACGGTTTAGTTAGTATGAGTTGTTTTAGTTATATTGTAAAACTTAAATTGATTGGAGTAAAGAATAAAGAATCCAGAGGAGTAGAAACGTTTCTGATGACTTGTAGATGAAATGGCACTTTTACTTCCGGTTTAAAGCACTAAAGAGAAGGAAATCCTGTAGACGTTCACACTGAAGCACCCGGAGTGAGTGAACTCGTCCAAAAGATGGCGCCATAGGACGAACAATACCAAACCTTTTCAGTGTCCCTGAAAATTATTTGTTGAAGACAGGACATTATGGCCGTTTGCGAAGAAAAATCCATAACATAACCGTTTTATAAGCCGCAGGATTCAAAGCGTAGGAAAAGAAATAGTGTATATACTGTACAGCAGGGGTCACCAACCTTTTTGAAACCAAGAGCTACTTCTTGGGTACTGATTAATGCGAAGGGCTACCAGTTTGATACGCACTTAAATAAATTGCCAGAAATAGCCAATTTGCTCAATTTACCTTTAATATATATATATATATTTATAAAAATGGGTATTTCTGTCTGTCATTCCGTTGTACATTTTTTTTCCTTTTACGGAGGGTTTTTTGTAAAGAATAAATGATGAAAAAAACACTTAATTGAACGGTTTAAAAGAGGAGAAAATAGGAAAAAAAAGAAAATTAAATTTTGAAACATAGTTTATCTTCAATTTCGACTCTTTAAAATTCAAAATTCAACCGAAAAAAAGATGAGAAAAACTAGCTAATTTGAATCTTTTTGAAAAAATTCAAAAAAGAATTTATGGAACATCATTAGTTATTTATCCTGATTAAGATTAATTTTAGAATTTTGATGACATGTTTTAAATAGGTTAAAATCCAATCTGCGTTTTGTTAGAATATATAACAAATTGGACTAAGCTGTATTTCTAACAAAGACAAATCATTATTTATTTTAGATTTTCCAGAACAAAAATTTTAAAAGAAATTCAAAAGACTTTGAAATAAGATTTAAATTTGATTTGACAGATTTTCTAGAGTTGCCAGAATAATTTGTTTGAATTTTAATCATAATAAGTTTGAAGAAATATTTCACAAATATTCTTCGTCGAAAAAACAGAAGCTAAAATGAAGAATTAAATTAAAATGTATTTATTATTCTTTACAATTAAAAAAAAAAAAGAAATTACTTGAACATTGATTTAAATTGTCAGGAAAGAAGAGGAATGAATTTAAAAGGTAAAAACCTTCACGGTGGAAGAGGGGTTAGTGCGTCTGCCTCACAATACGAAGGTCCTGCAGTCCTGGGTTCAAATCCAGGCTCGGGATCTTTCTGTGTGGAGTTTGCATGTTCTCCCCGTGAATGCGTGGGTTCCCTCCGGGTACTCCGGCTTCCTCCCACTTCCAAAGACATGCACCTGGGGATAGGTTGATTGGCAACACTAAATTGGCCCTAGTGTGTGAATGTTGTCTGTCTATCTGTGTTGGCCCTGCGATGAGGTGGCGACTTGGCCAGGGTGTACCCCGCCTTCCGCCCGATTGTAGCTGAGATAGGCGCCAGCGCCCCCCGCGACCCCAAAAGGGAATAAGCGGTAGAAAATGGATGGATGGATGGAAAAGGTATATGTGTTTAAAAATCCTAAAATCATTTTTAAAGTTGTATTTTTACTCTAAAATTGTCTTTCTAAAAGTTGTAAGAAGCAAAGTAAAAAAAGTAAATGAATTTATTTAAACAAGTGAAGACCAAGTCTTTAAAATATTTTCTTGGATTTTCAAATTCTATTTGAGTTTTGTCTCTCTTAGAATTAAAAATGTCGAGCAAAGCGAGACCAGCTTGCTAGTAAATAAATACAATTAAAAAAAAAATAGAGGCAGCTCACTGGTAAGTGCTGCTATTTGAGCTATTTTTAGAACAGGCCAGCGGGCGACTTATCTGGTCCTTACGGGCTACCTGGTAATTTTGTTTGGCATCATTATATATAATATGTGTAAAAAAATAAGGTATTCCCACGCCTTTTGAGGTGATGCAATAGCTTGCTAATATGCAGCAGGCGGGTGAGGGCTGGGGGCGATGGAGAGGTCAAACGGCAATTAGCGGCGCTTGCGTGCGTCGAGACGCTGCAGCCGGGCGACGAGCAGGAGGACGCGTTTGATAACACGCAAGAGTTCAGAGCGTTTGACCCGACGTGCCTGAGCTGTCTCGCGCCTACCGCCGCCGCCGCCATTCTTCCCGCATGCCGAGCATGACAGCGTGACAGCCTCACGCTCGCCGCCGACTGTCAGCGCTCGCAGAGTGACGAGGAGGAGCAGAGACAGGGCGATTTGGAGGTGTCGAGGAGACGAGGGCGAGGGTGGCGAACATTCCCCCGCTGCGGTCTGAGCTTGGATTTTTTTTTTTTCCTCGCCGAGGCCTCATGACTATGGCGACCGAACGATATCGTGAAGTTCTCACACTCTGATGACACCGTCAAAGTGTCCTGGCCGTCCACTCGCTACCTCACGCTCACAGTTTGACCCAAGAACTGATCGTTTTTATTTCCATTAGCGATGGACCGATGTGGTTTTACTTCAGGGCCGATACCGTTATCGATTATTAGTAGTCGAGGAGTCCGATAACGGGCCGTCTGAGCACCACAGCTTAGCAGGAGCACTGGGTATCACTACTATCTTAATCTCTACTTATCACATTTAAAAAAAAATAAAAATACTGGTGTCAAATGTGTATGTGATATATTTCTGTTATAGTATATATATATATATATATATATATATATATATATATATATACATATATATATATATATATATACATACATATATATATATACCGTATTTCCTTGAATTGCTGCCGGGGCGCTAATTAATTTAAAACCTCTTCTCACTCCGGCGCTTACCAAAGGCATGCGGTAAAAGTAAGCATGTGCTAATTATTTTAAAACCTCTTCTCACTCCGGCACTTACCAAAGGTGTGCGGTAAAAATTTGAGTGTGATGTAAGCTTGGACCTTAAATCCTACTGAATAGCTCTTAATCTTCTTCCCTTTATGCTATTTCCAATTACCGGTATTGACATCAGCCTCCTCCATTTTGAAAATGATGACATGGGAAGTGTCACTCGTGACGTCACGAGTTTGACCAGGCGGTAATACTAAGCATGCGGTAATTATTTTGGGAAACGAGTTTGACCCAGCAGTAATTCAAGGCAGGCGCATACTACATCCCCTGCGGCAATTCAGGGAAATACGGTATATATATATATATATATATATATATATATATATATATATATATATATATATGTATATGTATATATATATATATAACAGTGTTTGCCACAGGTCAGGCATCTATTTGTGGTGGTGTGGTTGGGCAGGGGGGGTGAGTTGTCGGGGGGGGGGGGGGGCAAAGGCGGCGGCAGCGATGACCAAGAAGAACGTGGAGTTGGAATATAATTATAACACTTTATGTACATATTTATATACATATTTATATAATATGTAACTACAAGCTCCATTCACAGACAGAGTCCCATTTCTTTTATGAGCGGTCGAGCGAGTCAAAAGCCGAAAAAAAAAAAAAAAAAAAAAAAAAAATATATATATATATATATATATATATATATATATATATATATATATATATATATATATCAATCAATGTCAATCAATGTTTATTTATATAGCCCCAAATCACAAATGTCTCAAAGGACTGCACAAATCATTACGACTACAACATCCTCGGAAGAACCCACAAAAGGGCAAGGAAAACTCACACCCAGTGGGCAGGGAGAATTCACATCCAGTGGGACGCCAGTGACAATGCTGACTATGAGAAACCTTGGAGAGGACCTCAGATGTGGGCAACCCCCCCCCTCTATGTATATATATATGTATATATATATACATATATATTTTATTTTTAATTAATTTATTTTTTTATTTTAATTTGCGGCGGCCGTAATTCTTTCGTGGCGGGCCGCCACAAATAAATGAATGTGTGGGAAACCCTGTATAAATAACGTATATACAGTATATGCGTGTATGTATGTATATGTGTACATATGTATGTGTACACATGTGTACATATGTATATGTATGTATGTGTATATATGTATTTATGTATATGTTTGTATATGTGTGCATGTATATGTGTATAAATGGGTACATACGTATGTGTATTTATGTGTAAATATGTATATGTGTATATATGTATGTATGTATGTGTGTATTTATGTATATTTGTAAGTATGTATATGTATTTATACACTATATCCATCCATTCATCCATTTTCTACCACTTATTCCCATCGGGGTCGCGGGGGGAGCTGGAGCCTTTGCGTGCCAGCCCAGTCACATAATATCTACGGCTTTTCACACACACAAGTGAATGCAAGGCATACTTGGTCAACAGCCATACAGGTCACACTGAGGGTGGCCGTATAAACAACTTTAACATTGTTACAAATATCCGCCACACTGTGAACCCACACCAAACAAGAATGGCAGACATTTCAGGAGAACATGCACACCGTAACACAACATAAACACAACAGAACAAATACCCAGAAGCCCTTGCAGCACTAACTCTTTTGGGACACTACAATATACAATAAACCCCATCCCCCCCAACCCCACCCACCTCACCCTCCTCATGCCTTCTCAGGGAGAGCATGTCCCAAATTCCAAGCTGCTGTTTTGAGGCATGTTAAAAAAAATAATGCACTTTGTGATTTCAATAATAAATATGGCAGTGCCATGTTGGCATTTTTTTTTCAGAACTTGAGTTGATTTATTTTTGGAAAACCTTGTTACATTGTTTAATGCATCCAGCGGGGCATCACAACAAAATTAGGCATAATAATGTGTTCATTGCATGACTGTATGTATCGGTTGATATCAGTATCGGTAATTAAGAGTGGCAAAAAAGCCATTATCAGAAGACATCCCTACAATAAATTGCAAACCATAACACATGTGCTCCTTTAAAACATTAATTTAGTCCAATAATATTGAAATGATAATTACTGCATGACATACATTTATTTCTATACTTAATTAACTTCCTGGCACTAAGCCTGCAGAAAAATAGTTCCTGTCAGTATTTTCAATGTTTACATTTTACACTATTTTGTTCCATTTTATGAAACATTTCTTACATCTTCCTTATTTTTTAACCTTCATTGTAAGACGTTATTTTCAAATTTTTTTTTTTACAATAATAAAGCATTTTCCTTGGCTGTATTGACATTTCCATTCCTTTCTGCCCTGATAGTTGAGGGGATTATAATCAGAGGAAGATTATATTTGAAATAAAAAAATGTTCTTGTTTGATATAATTTTTTTTCTCCCGGTTCTTATTCTCCATAGGTCATAGAAATCAATGATTATTGATATTGACAGATATAAAACAATGGTTCTCAAATGGGGGTACGCGTACCCCTGGGGGTACTTGAAGGTATGCCAAGGGGTCCGTGAGATCTTTTTTTAAATATTCTAAAAATTGCAACAATTCAAAAATCCTTTATTAATACAAACCCCGTTTTCATATGAGTTGGGAAATTGTGTTAGATGTAAATATAAACAGAATACAATGATTTGCAAATCCTTTTCAACCCATATTCAGTTGAATGCACGACAAAGACAACATATTTGATGTTCAAACTCAGAAACTTTATTTTATTTTGCAAATAATAATTTACTTACAATTTCATGGCTGCAACACGTGCCAAAATAGTTGGGAAAGGGCATGTTCACCACTGTGTTACATCATCACCTTTTCTTTTAACAACACTCAATAATCATTTGGGAACTGAGGAAACTAATTTTTGAAGCTTTGAAAGTGGAATTCTTTCCCATTCTTGTTTTATGTAGAGCTTCAGTCGTTCAACAGTCTGGGGTCTGCGCTGTCGTATTTTACGCTTCATAATGCGCCGCAAATTTTTGATGGGAGACAGGTCTGGACTGCAGGCGGGACAGGAAACTACCCGCACTCTTTTACTACAAAGCCACGCTGTTGTAACATGTGGCTTGACATTGTCTTGCTGAAATAAGCAGGGGCGTCCATGATAACGTGGCTTGGATGACAACACATGTTGCTCCAAAACCTGTATGGACCATTCAGCATTAATGGTGCCTTCACAGATGTGTAAGTTACCCATGCCTTGGGCACTAATACACCCCCATATCATCACAGATGCTGGCTTTTGAACTTTGCGCCCATAACAATCCGGATGGTTATTTTCCTCTTTGTTCCGGAGGACACCACGTCCACAGTTTCCAAATATAATTTGAAATGTGGACTCGTCAGACCACAGAACACTTTTCCACTTTGCATCAGTCAATCTTAGATGAGCTCGGGCACAGCGAAGCCGGCGGCGTTTCTGGGTTTTGTTAATAAATGGGTTTTGCTTTGCATAGTAGAGTTTTAACTTGCACTTACAGATGTAGCGACCAACTGTACTTACTGACAGTGGTTTTATGAAGTGTTCCTGAGCCCATGTGGTGATATCTCTTACACACCGATGTCGGTTTTTGATGCAGTACCACCTGACGGATCAAAAGTCCGCAATATCATCGCTTACGTGCAGTGATTTCTCCAGATTCGCTAAACCTTTTGATGATTTTACGGACCGTCGATGGTAAAATCCCTAAATTCCTTGCAATAGCTCATTGAGAAATGTTGTTCTAAAACTGTTCGACAATTCGCTTACAAAGTGGTGACCCTCGCCCCATCCTTGTTAGTGAATTACTTAGCATTTCATGGAAGCTGCTTTTATACCCAATCATGGCATCCACCATTGTATTCAGTTTATATTTAGATCTAACACAATTTCCCAACTCATATGGAAACAGGGTTTGTATATTTATGGAATAATACTTCTACAAAATATGAATGTAAGTTCACAAACTGTGAAAAGAAATGCTACAAAGCAATATTCAGTGTTGACAGCTGTTCCATAAACATTGATGTTAAAGGCCTACTGAAACCCACTACTACCAACCACACAGTCTGATAGTTTACATATCAATGATGAAATATTAACATTGCAACACATGCCAATACGGCCGGGTTAGTTTACTAAATTGCAATTTTTAAATTTCGCGCCAAAATATCCTGCTGTAACGTCTCGGTATGATGACGTGTGCGTGTGATGTCACGCATTGTAGAGGACATTTTATTCCAGCATCGTTCCCAGCTATTAAGTCGTCTGTTTTCATCAAAAAATTCCACAGTATTCTGGACATCTGTGTTGCTGAATCTTTTGCAATTTGTTTAATGAACAATGGAGACATCAAAGAAGAAAGTTGTAGGTGGGAAGCGGTGCATTGCAGCCGGCTTTAGCAACACAAACACAGCCGGTGTTTCATTGTTTACATTCCCGAAAGATGACAGTCAAGCTTTACTATGGAACAGAGATGTCAAACGAACACGGTTGGATTGGACCACACACACAAAGTACAGTGTATTATGCAGCGATCATTTCGAAAGATCGTGTTTCGAAGAGGGTCCCTTGCGAAGGGCAGAGATGGGCATCGCCACTACCCGTCGACTGGTGCTGAAGAAAGGTGCGGGGCCGACCTTCAGGTTGTACAGGTACGATTATATAATCTCACTAAAACACTAGTAACACAATAAGCAGATAAGGGATTTTCCAGAAATATCCTAGTAAATGTGTCTAATAACATCTGAATCGCTCCCACTGCCCCGTCTTTTTTTTTTGTAGTCCCTCACTCTCACTTTCCTCACCCACAAATCTTTCATCCTTGCTCAAATTAATGGGGAAAACGTTGATTTCTCGGTCCGAATCGCTCTCGCTGCTGGTGGCCATGATTGTAAACAATGTTCAGATGTGAGGAGCTCCACAACCTGTGACGTCACGCGCATATGGTCTGCTACTTCCGGTACAGGCAAGGCTTTTTTATTAGCGACCAAATGTTGCAAACTTTATCGTCTATGTTCTCTACTAAATCCTTTCAGCAAAAATATGGCAATATCGCGAAATGATCAAGTATGACACATAGAATGGACCTGCTATCCCCGTTTAAATAAGAACATCTCATTTCAGTAGGCCTTTAAAGATTTATTTTTTTGTGAAGAAAAGTTGATGAATCCAGATGGATCTCTATTACAATCCCCAAAGAGAGAACTTTAAGTTGATGATTACTTCTATGTGTAGAAATCTTTATTTACAATTGAATCACTTGTTTATTTTTCAACAAGTTTTTAGTTATTTTTATATCTTTTTTTCCAAATAGTTCAAGAAAAACCACTACAAATGAGCAATATTTTGCACTGTTATACAATTTAATAAATCAGAAACTGATGACATATTGCTGTATTTTACTTCTTTATGTCTTTTTTTCAACCAAAAATGCTTTGTTCTGATTAGGGGGTACTTGAATTAAAAAAATGTTCACAGGGGGTACATCACTGAAAAAAAGGTTGAGAACCACAGATATAAAACACTTATAACGTGATAGTTTTCAGCCCTACTAACGGCTGAACATAAATATAGCTTACAGCAACCTCGTCGTGCGTGAATAATTAATAGGTTAGCGCTAATGATGCAGAGGTGACAAAAAAAATAAAAATACACGCTTTGATCAATAACCTGTTAGTGTGTGTTGCCTACTTGTTTAGAGAGCAGCTCACATACACACACGTCTCGCTGATTCACCAACCACTGCTCCCCTTTTCCATTAATGCTTGTTTTTTTGTTAATTTGTTCTGTTTTTAATTGGGAACAAAAAAAAAAAAAAAAACACAACGGGACATGCACACACACTCACACACACTTACTGGTAAATTGTCTTGAAATAGCAAATGAAAGACTTCTTTTGTAGTTTGTGTGTGTGTTGCTCGGTGCTATCATATCGAGACGCGCGTGCACTAATTACAGAGCTTTTTGATAGCGGCTGCTGCATAGTCGCAAGCACCCGCTGCTGCCATCAGCGTGTTTGTTTGCCATTAGTGTGTACACGTTGTTTTTGCCACCGTAGCGGGACATTTTCAGGCGTGCGTAAAGCGATGCATAAACAAAACAATAAGACAGTAGAATAGCTCCAAGCCTGTGCAGGTTTATACATCACGTGCACGAAATGAACTCTTAAACGACGTGTGACGCGACGTCAGCGCCATGTGTTGCAATTAGGGGTGTAACGGTACGTGTAATTGTATTGAACCGTTTCGGTACGGGGGTTTTACCGAACGAGTTTCTAAGCTCAAGTCTAAACAAGCTGCTTTGCTTCTTCTGCCTCTGTCTCAGCACCCAGCATTGTCCCACCCACACAACCATCTGATTGGTTACATATATAGCGGTAACAGCCAATCAGCAGTGCCTATTCAGAGCGCATGTAGTAAATGCTTCAGCGTCGAGCAGATAGGTGTTTAGCAGGTGAGCATAAGGCAGCGTACTCTCCCCAAATGATGATAAACACCTTCCAGGCAACTACTACTAACATCACTATGAGCCCGTTGACCTTCTAGACCATGGGTGTCAAACTCTGGCCCGCCGTGTAATTTAATTTGGCCCATGAGGCAATATCAATTTAGCATTAGCGCTGGCTCGCCGGTGTTATACAGCGTCGGTGCCGCTGTATAACACCGCATTCACCGCTAATACTCATACTTGCCAACCCTCCTTATTTTCCCGGTAGAGTCCCGAAGTTCAGTGCCCCTCCCGAAAATCTCCCGGGGCAACCATTCTCCCGAATTTCTCCGATTTCCACCTGGACAACTATATGGGGGGCGTGCATTTAAGGCACTGCCTTTAGCGTTCTCTACAACCTGTCGTCACGTCCGCTTTTCCTCCATACTAACAGCGTGTCACATATTTGTGGCTTTTACACACGCACGCACGCACGCACGCACGCACGCACGCACGCACACACACACACACACACACACACACACAAGTGAATTCAAGGCATACTTGGTCAACAGCCATACAGGTCACACTGAGGGTGGCCGCATAAACAACTGTAGCACTGTTACAAATATGCGCCACACTGTGAACCCACACCAAACAAGAATGACAAACACATTTCGGGTGATCATCCGCACCTTAACACAACAGAACATATACCCAGATCCCCTTGCAGCACTAACTCTTCCGGGAAACTTCCAGCAAACTGACCAATAATTAACGTTTTATTCATGCATTTTCTCTTGCTACTTCAAGGCTTGAATGTTTGGTTGATTCATTATTATTTTATTTTCAAATGTATTAGCCTGTGGAAAAACATTTATATATACCTCAGAAGATTGCAAATAGAAAAAAAGGCATAACATTTTTATTTAAATTTTATTTGACATGCCATTGACATTTTTTAAATTATTATTATTATTATTTGAAACTGGATTTTGCATGTCACTAAAGTTATATAAGCCTTGCTTGTTCAATATTTAATGCAAAACTTGTTTGGGTCCCTATTAAAAGGTTAATTTGTTCAACCTTGGCCCGCGGCTTTGTTCCGTTTAAAATTTTGGCCCATTCTGCATTTGAGTTTGACACCCCTGGTTTAGACGATTAAAGGCCTACTGAAACCCACTACTACCCACCACACAGTCTGATAGTTTATATATCATCGATGAAATATTAAAATTGCAACACATGCCAATACGGCCTTTTTAGTTTACTAAATTGCAATTTTAAATTTCCCGGAGTTTCGTCTTGAAAACGTTGTGTAATGATGACGTGTACGCAAGACGTCACGGGTTTTTAGGAAGTATGAGCGCTACGCACACACACAGCTAAATGTCGTCTGCTTTAACGGCATAATTACACAGTTGTTTGGACATCTGTGTTGCAGAATCTTTTGCAATTTGTTCAATTAATAATGGAGAAGTCAAAATAGAAAAATGGAGTTGGGAAGCTTTAGCCTTTAGCCACAAAAACACACGGTGATTCCTTGTTTAAAATTCCCGGAGGTGAAGCTTTACTATGGTACTATTTAATCTCACTAAAACACTAGCAACACAATAGAAAGATAAAGGATTTCCCAGAATTATCCTAGTAAATGTGTCTCAAAACATCTGAATCCGTCCCAATGCAATCGCCTTTTTTTATATTTTTACTTTATTTTTTTTCTTTTTTTTTTTCTAGACCTTCGCTATCAATATCATCATCCACGAATCTTCCATCCTCATTCAAATTAATGGGGGAATTGTCGTTTTCTCGGTCCGAATAGCTCTTGCTTTTGTCATACTTGATCATTTCGCGATATTGCCATATTTTTGCTGAAAGGATTTACTAGAGAACATCGACGATAAAGTTCGCAACTTTTGGTCGCTAATAAAAAAGCCTTGCCTGTACCGGAAGTAGCAGACGATGTGCGCGTGACGTCACGGGTTGTAGGCCTCCTCACATCCTCACATTGTTTATAATCATAGCCACCAGCAGATAGAGCGATTCGGACCAAGAAAGCGCCGATTTCCCCATTAATTTGAGGGAGGATGAAAGATTCGCGGATGAGGAAAGTGAGAGTGAAGGACTAAAAAAAAAAAAAAAAAAGACTAGGGCAGTGGGAGCGATTCAGATGTTATTAGTAGACAAATTTACTAGGATATTTCTGGAAAATCCCTTATCTGCTTATTGTGTTACTAGTGTTTTAGTGAGATAATGTGGTCGTACCTGTACAACCTGAAGGTCGGCCCCGCACTTTTCTTCAGCACCAGTCGACGGGTGGTGGCGATGCCCATCTCTGCCCTTCGCAAGGGACCCTCTTCGAAACACGATCTTTCGAAATGATCGCTGCATAATACACTGTACTTTGTGTGCGTGGTCCAATCCAACCGTGTTCGCTTGACAACTCTGTTCCATAGTAAAGCTTGACTGTCATCTTTCGGGAATGTAAACAATGAAACACCGGCTGTGTTTGTGTTGCTAATACACCGCTTCCCATCTACAGCTTTCTTCTTTGATGTCTCCATTGTTCATTGAACAAATTGCAAAAGAATCAGCAACACAGATGTCCAGAATACTGTGGAATTTTTTGATGAAAACAGACGACTTAATAGCTGGGAACGATGCTGGAACAACATGTCCTCTACAATCCGTGACGTCACGCGCACACGTCATAATTCCTCAACGTTTTCAGCAGGATACTTCAGCGCGAAATATAAAATTGCAATTTAGTAAACTAACCTGGCCGTATTGGCATGTGTTGCAATGTTAATATTTCTTCATTGATATATAAACTATCAGACTGCGTGGTCAATAGTAGTGGGTTTCTGTAGGCCTTTAAACCGCAGCTCAGCTCGCTCGCAGTTCTGGCTTGTGGTGAAGGCTAATTAGCTTTTAGCGTAACATTAGCTCATTTTGCGGTGTGTGTGTGTGTGTGTGTGTGTGTTTTACGGACAGAAAAGCTTTGAATGGCAGGGTCCCTGCTATCACATGTTGATAAAATATAACATTTACATAATAAAAATCAACTACAGGCTTCCCAAATGCTGTAATAAATTAAGCATGATGAGTTGACTTGAAACTGTTTAAAGTTGCACTTCTTATATGTAGAAGAAAAGTTTTGTCATTTTTTTAAATCTGAACAACAATTTGAGGCAGTTTAATGTGGATTAACGTGGACAGAATTATTATAGTGTTCCCAATGTTAAAAGGATAAAGCTATTGTTTACAAATTTGGTAAATAACCCAAAAAAGTATATTTTGTTGTTTTCTTACTTTACCGAAGATGAACCGAACCGTGACCTCTAAACCGAGGTACGTACCCAACGGAAATTTTTGTGTACCGTGACACCCCTAGTTGCAAGCGCTTAAAAGTTTCTACTTGGCCTAATTGGGTGTTCTGTTTGCATTTTCCACACATTCAATTTGTTGACACTTGCTCGTAAACCCATTTAAACCTCTCCTGGTCTGCCAGAGGATAAGAAGACACAGCAGGACCGGATTCATGTTGCCTACTTAGCGACTTTGTAGCTATATTTAGTAAGACTGTGAATCTTTGGCCATCAAAATCAATACTTTTTGATAACACTGGGTGCCAGTTCTGGGATTATCTGCCACCCTCCATTAGGGCTGGGCGATATATCCTTTTTTAATATCTCAAAACTTTTAGGCCACGTCACGATACACGATACATATCTCGATATTTTGCCCTAGCCTTGAATTAACACCTGATTTATATAACCCCAGCAGTATGATGATTCTACATTAAAACATTCTTCTTCATACTGCATTAATATATGCTCATTTCAAACTTTCATGCAGAGAGGGAAATCACAACAAAGTCAATTCAGCAAAACTGTATTTATTAAACAGTTATTAAGCAGTGGCAGAGACATTCATGTCATTTCAAAACAAAGTGCAAGATTGTCAGACATTTTAAAATAAGATATGAATGCACTTTTGTGCATCATGTCACTAAGAAGACATATCAAAACAACACTAAATTAAAGTGCAGAACGCCACTACAATAGTTTAAAACAAATAAAGTGCACTTTTGTGCATGATGTCACACAAGATATTTCAATAACTGTCAAATAAAAATGAGCTGCATAATAGTAAATCAAATAGTGTTCGTCCTTCGCTATGTGGTAGGTTCCTGCGGACGTTATCTCCTTCTGTTGTTGACAATTTCTTTTTCGTACGGCGTTGATCTGGAAATGGTTTCTTCGGCATTTTGTTGGTGTGGCACTGGCCGGAGATGTTGACATGTGGAGTTTCAAGCACTCTTCATTCTCTAGCGCATGGGTGTCAAACTCTGGCCCGCGGGCCAAATTTGGCCCACCGTGTAATTTTATTTGGCCCTTGAAGCAGTGTCAAATTAACATTAGAGCTGGCCCGCCGGTATTATACAGCCGCATTCATCGCTAATACTCATACTTCCCAACCCTCCCAATTTTTCCGGGAAACTCCCGTTTTTTCAGTGCCCCTCTCGAAAATCTCCCGGGCAACCATTCTCCCGATTTCCACCCAGACAACAATATTGGGGGCGTGCCTTAAAGGCACTGCCTTTAGCGTCCTTTACAACCTGTCATCACGTCCGCTTTTCCTCCTTACAAACAGCGTGCCGGCCTAGTCACGTAATATATGCGGCTTTTCACACACACAAGTGAATGCAAGGCATACTTGGTCAACAGCCATACAGGTCACACTGAGGGTGGCCGTATAAACAACTTTAACACTGTTACAAATATGCGCCACACTCTGAACCCACACCAAACAAGAATGACAAACACATTTCGGAAGAACATCCGCACCGTAACACAACATAAACACAACAGAACAAATACCCAGATGCCCTTGCAGCACTAACTCTTCCGGGACACTATAAAATACACCACCTGCCACCAACAAAACAATTTTATTTTCAAATTTATTAGCCTGTGGAAAAAGTTAACGTTGATATTTACCTCGGAAGGCTGCAAACAGAAAAGAGGCATTCATTTTTTTGTTGAAATTTTCTTTAATATGCCATTGATACGAAGTTCCTGCAGTCCTGGGTTCAAATCCAGGCTCGGGATCTTTCTGTGTGGAGTTTGCATGTTCTCCCCGTGAATGCGTGGGTTCCCTCCGGGTACTCCGGCTTCCTCCCACCTCCAAAGACATGCACCTGGGGATAGGTTGATTGGCAACACTAAATTGGCCCTAGTGTGTGAAAGTGAGTGTGAATGTTGTCTGTCTATCTGTGTTGGCCCTGGGATGAGGTGGCGACTTGTCCAGGGTGTACCCTGCCTTTCAGCCCGATTGTAGCTGAGATAGGCGCCAGCGCCCCCCGCGACCCCGAAAGGGAATAAGCGGAAGAAAATGGATGGATGGATGCCATTGATATTTTTCCGTTTGTTTTTTGAAAGTTGATTTTGCACTATTAAGTTATATACGCGTTGCTTGTTCCATATTCAGTGTTAAAGCAAATCAGTGTAGCTAACTCAGCAATAATTAACGTTTAATTCATGCACTTTCTTTTGCTACTTCTAGGCTTGAATGTTTGATTCATTCATTATTATTTTATTTTCAAATTTACTATTAGCCTGTTGAAAAAGTTTATTTTGATACTTACGTCAGAGGGCTGCAAATAGGAAAGAGGCATCAAATTTTTACTATCATTTTATTTGATATGCCATTGATATTTTTCAATAATTATTGTTATTGTTTGAAACTGGATTTTGCATGTCACTATAAAGTTATATAAGCCTTGCTTGTTCAATGTTTAATGCAAAACTTGTTGTGGTCCCTATTAAAAGGTTAATTTGTTCAACCTTGGCCCGCGGCTTCGTTCAGTTTTAAATTTTGGCCCACTGTGTATTTGAGTTTGACACCCCTGGTTTAGCTGGTGACTTTTCAAATGATGCTACATTATCAGTAATGCTACTTTTTGTAGCAACGTTTTTGCCGCATAAATGTTGAACATTTCCCTGTTGAAGCCAAGCCACTGCCAGACGATGGACCCCCGTGCTGTTTTTCCCGGGAATTAATTCTTCCTCCATTCGTTACCATATTCGCACCTTCTTTCTCTCGTATTACTAACGTTACCATATCGCTAACGGTATGCTCCGCGGAAGCGTGTGACGTCGCACGCGTGACGTGTGTAAGAAGGTGCGCTTGGTTTACGTCTCTGTGAGAAGGAGAGATGAGAGAGTGGGAAACGCATGCAGTGTAATGCCCGCAGCTAAAAGCAACTGCGTGAGAACATATACTCGAATACCTCGATATAGTCATTTTTTATATCGCACGGAGACAAACCCGCGATTTATCCAGTATATTCCGTATATCGCCCAGCCCTACCCTCTATACATTTTTTTGGAGATCCCTAATATTTAGCTAGTTATCAGACACCTCCCCTTCCCCCTGGCCGTTGGGGGGGTCAAGTCAGGAGCGTTTACATGCTGCTTAATGTGCTGCGTTTGAGCAGCTAATTAGCCACCACGCCTGCCAGCTGACATTTGCCGTCCAATTAGTGTTGTTGTATGTCTCATTTAACAAAGCACATTAAAGGGTGCAGGACGCGTAACCCCTGCCCCCCCGACTTAATGCATCGCACACTGGTGGGGTCAATATCACAAATACAGCCTGTGTCGCCACGACAGCAACACCAGTACGGAGCTTTGTGGGTAAAGCGATCGTAACAGGGGGAACAATAAAGAGGCTATTGCGGCGTTTCCCACGGGACTCTAGTCTATTTGCGGTAGGTTGTGGGGTTTGTGTGTGTAATGATGTCATCATTTAATTTGCATAATGAGCCAAGGTGCATGGTGGGAGCTGTAGGAAAGGAATATACACAAACATGAGTCACCGGTAAGGCCAAATCAGGAGATTCAAACAATGGCGAAGGAGGGTTTTCAAGCTCTCTCTCTCTCTCTCTCTCTCTCTCTCTCTCTCTCTCTCTCTCTCTCTCTCTCTCTCTCTCTCTCTCTCTCTCTCTGTATATGTATATGTATATATATGTATGTATGTATATATGTGTATGTATATGTGTATATATATGTATATGTATATATGTATATGTGTATATATATGTATATGTATATATATATATGTGTATATATATGTATATGTATGTGTATATATGTATATATATATATATATATGTATATATGTATATATATATATATATATGTATATGTGTATATATGTGTGTATATGTATGTATGTATGTATGTATATATATGTATGTATATGTATATATATATGTGTGTATGTTTATATATGTATACATATATACAGTATATGTATATATATACGCATATATACGTATCTATATGTATATTTATATGTATATACATATGTGTATATATATGTATGTATATATATGTGTATATATGTATGTATGTATATGTATATATATGTATATACGAATAGATATGTATATACATATATGTATATGTATGTATGTATATGTATATATATGTATATACGAATAGATATGTATATACATATATGTATATATATGTATATACATGTATGTATATATGTATATATATATGTATACGCACATATATATGTATATACATATGTATATAGATATATGTCTATATATGGTACATATATATGCATACATATGTATATATAAGCATAAATATGTATATATATGTGTGTATATATATATATATATATATATATATATATATATATATATATATATATATGTAATATATGTATATATATATATATATGTAATATGAAGAACGCAACCTGCTCATTAAACTGTGTGGATATTGTGAAAAGACGTCCAATCAACATAAAAAATAAATAAATTGATAAATCAAAATGCCACCTAATTAAATTCATTACAAGCGATGATAGCAAAAGTGGAAAAAAACACTCAACACTTATCCATGCGTGGCGCATTTTAGCTGCTTGATATTTCTGATGGATTAAAAAACTTTAAGGAGGTCATCATGGAAGTAAACAAGGTAGGTGTCCAACTTTTACATACTCTTAATAACCAATAATAATGATAATTACAAGCGATGATAGCAAAAGTGGAAAAAAACACTCAACACTTATCCATGCGTGGCGCATTTTAGCTGCTTGATATTTCTGATGGATTAAAAAACTTTAAGGAGGTCATCATGGAAGTAAACAAGGTAGGTGTCCAACTTTTACATACTCTTAATAACCAATAATAATGATAATTATTAAATATGTATCGCCCACCACAATATATATATAATATGTATATATATATATATATATATATATATATATATATATATATAATATATATATATATATATATATATATATATATATATATATATATATATATATATATATGTCTTGATTGGATTATCCGGAGAATAGTGCTCGATACCGTGGTAGAGCGCAATATGTAGGTGTGGGAAAAAAATCACAAGACTACTTCATCTCTACAGATCTGTTTCATGAGGGGTTCCCTCAATCATCAGGAGATTTTAATGGAAGCATTCACATACAATGGTTTATATTGTATGTGAATGCTTCCATTAAAATCTCCTGATGATTGAGGGAACCCCTCATGAAACAGATCTGTAGAGATGAAGTAGTCTTGTGATTTTTTTCCCACACCTACATATATATATATATATATATATATATATATATATATGTATATATATGTGTATATATATATATATATATATGTACACTGTATATATACTCTTCCTGTCTGTCTGTCTGTATATATATATATATGTATGTATGTATATGTGTATAAATATACATATATATATGTATATATACACATATATATGTATATGTGTTTATATGTATGCATGTGTGTATATATATATATATATATATATATATATATATATATATATATATATATATATATCTTGATCGGATTATCCAGAGAATAGTGCTCGATACCGTGTTAGAGCGCAATATGTAGGTGTGGGAAAAATCACAAGACTCCTTCATCTCTACAGAACTGTTTCATGAGGGGTTCCCTCAATCATCTAATCTCCTGATGATTGAGGGAACCCCTTATGAAACAGTTCTGTAGAGATGAAGGAGTCTTGTGATTTATCCCACACCTACATATATATATATATATATATATATATATATATATATATATATATATATATATATATATATATACACCCAATGTTGTTAAAAAACTATTGATTTTTGAATCGAAAATCGATTCTGAAGTGAATTGTTATCCCCACGAATCCAATCAAATCCTGTGTTGCCAAAAGATTCACAGCCCTCCTATTTAGAGTTGCGGCGAAGATATATATATATATATATTTTAATGGGGGTAACATAACGACATGTATCATTTAATCAATCAATCAAAGCTTACTTTATAATCCTTAATCACAAACATGCAATGGATGCCCCGTGGATACAGTTGATAATGTGAGAATCTAGTCCATAGTGGGGCCAGCAGGGTGTCCTCTTGCAGGTATACATGTAGGGGGGGTGAGACGTCACTGACTGATGCGTAAGGAGTGGTCGCCCCGGGTCTGGTCTTCATGTGAAAGTCCAGTCCATTGTAAGACCAGCAGGGGATCATCTTGAATGGAGACAAGTCAGCAGCGCAGAGACGTCACTAACTAATGCAAAGAGGAGTGGTCCATCATGGGTCCTGACTTGGAACAGCTAGCATATCCTCTGTGGTGCTCTCAGAAAAGAGAGACGGCAGATCAACTTGTCTAAGAAGGGGTCTATACCATACTTCCCAACCTTGAGACCTCCGAATTCGGGAGATGGTGTGTGTGTGTGTGTGTGTGTGTGTGTGAGTGTGTGTGTGTGTGTGTGTGTGTCTTCAGGTGTCTTCGGGGGTGTATATATTTTCAAGTATTTCTTATATATATATATATATATATATATATATATATATATATATATATATATGTATATATATGTATATATGTACCTGCGATGAGGTGGCGACTTGTCCAGGGTGTACACCGCCTTCTGCCCGATTGTAGCTGAGATAGGCTCCAGCGACCCCCCCGCGACCTTGAAGGAACTAAGCGGTAGAATATGGATGGATGGATGGATGTATATGTATATATATATACAGTATATATGTATGTATATATGTGTGTATATATGTATGTATATATATATATATATATATATATATATATATATATATATATATATATATATATATATATATATATATATATATATATAAAATCCGTTCATGAATGAGTATATCCGTTCGGCCACCGGGTTCAATGGAGAAGTCTGATCTACAAAATTTGCAGGCAGCATACCCCTTCCCCTTCGAGCTTTCCTGGATGAAAAAGTAAAATATTTTTTTTCCAATCATTTTGGAATTCACAAGCGTACTTCTTCTTCGTACTCGTCGTCGCCATGGCTCTTCGTCGTTCTTCTGCTTCGTCTCTGTTATGTTTTTTGGCCATCTACTTGCCGTAGTTTTGAAGCAATGCATGATTGGAACCCGGATGTTGTGCGTCAGTGTATTAACGTGCCGGCTGGAGTAAACGCACGCTGAGAAATAGCTGCATTCCTGCCTACTTTATGGGTTATAGATAAACCTATGGATAATAGAGACATATATAAAAGTTTCCTTTTCAAGTGGGAGAGGATGCTTAAGGTAGTGCCTTTAAGGCACGCCCCCAATATTGTTGTCCGGGTGGAAATCGGGAGAATGGTTGCCCCGGGACATATTTTTGTGAGGGGCACTGAAATTCGGGAGTCTCCCGGGAAAACCCGGAGGGTTGGCTTTTGATAAATTGATTGATTGAAACTTTTATTAGTAGATGGCACATATTCCGTATAATTGACCACTAAATGGTAACACCGGAATAAGTTTTTCAACTTAAGTCGGGGTCCACGTTTATCAATTCATGGCAAGTCTGGTGTATACAAATAATAAAATATTTTCGAAGCACTGCCGTAATGTAGCATTCGGCTCGAAAAAGCATGGAAAATGTCCCCAGATATGCCCTCCCGCCCACACATGCCGCCAACACACACTCTTCATCTGGTCAGTATGCGTCACGTAACGCTCTGTCGGCGGCGGCGCTCAGTGATGCGTTTCCCTGTCGCCATTCATTTGAGGGATTCACTGTGCTACACTTTGGATTTGCACCTCATTGACGCTCAGCGCTTTATGGTCGGGATTTATGGTGGATGGGGCGCTGCTGCTCGGAGGCCGTTGGCGAGATTTACCCCCGCAGAGGTGGCCATATAAAAGAAATACGGGTCAGGTCACATGATGGTCAGGTGAGTGGGTGATGAACGCTCCAATTATAAACGGCTTCACCCGGTAAAAACTGTCGACCAGTAGTTCTTAACCATGTTGGAGTTACCGTAGCCTTCTTCAGTGAAAAATATTATTATATATTTGTTTTCAAATTCAAGACACAGTTATATGTTTTGTAACTGGTACACAAAATTAACCGTGCATGAACATCAACTTGTTCCAAGAACAAAACAGTGCATGAAGTCAGAACAAATTACTGTCAGGTTCAAACACCGAACTATCTATTACACAAGACAAGAAGAAGGAATCAAGAAGAGACAGAGTTAAATTTTACTCATGAGGAGAGACGTATGGGGCTGCACACTCAGTTACAGTTTCACCCTACGCTCTAAGGCAGTGGTTCTCAGCCTTTTTTCAGTGATGTACCCCCTGTGAACTTTTTTTAAATTCAAGTACCCCCTAATCAGAGCAAAGCATTTTTGGTTGAAAAAAAGACATAAAGAGGTAAAATACAGCACTATGTCATCAGTTTCTGATATATTAAATTGTATAACAGTGCAAAATATTGCTCATTTGTAGTGGTCTTTCTTGAACGATTTGGGATTTTTTTTTTTAAATAACTAAAAACTTGTTAAAAAATAAACAAGTGATTCAATTATAAATACAGATTTCTACACATAGAAGTAATCATCAACTTAAAGTGCCCTCTTTGGGGATTGTAATAGAGATCCATCTGGATTCATGAACTTAATTCTAAAAATGTTTTCACAAAAAAAAAGAAATCTTTTACTTCAATATTTATGGAACATGTCCACAAAAAAATCTACCTGTCAACACTGAATATTGCATTGTTGCATTTATTTTCACAGTTTATGAACTTACATTCATATTTTATTGAAGTGTTATTCAATAAATGTATTTATAAAGGATTTTTTAATTGTCGCTATTTTTAGAATATAAAAAAAAAAATCTCACGTACCCCTTGGCATACCTTCAAGTACCCCCAGGGGTACGCGTACCCCCATTTGAGAACCACTGCTCTAAGGTACAGTCCCACGTCCGCCTCTATTTTTTCAGGAGGTCCCTAGTTTACATCACCGAGGCTGCGTCTGAAGGGAAGGGTAATGCAAGCAGCCCCAGTCGACACAATACGTGATTACTCCGAATGCAAATGTGCTGACACTCGTGATTTCGCCCTGTCTCCGTTTTGTCTGCGTTAAGGTCCGTCCTTGGCTGTCAGCAGGCGGGGTTCTGGAAACTAACTGCTGACACGAGACAACTCGCAAAGCAAGATTACAAGTTGTGCCTTTGCACGGATAGAAAAGTAAAACTTCAGCACAATTGATAATAACTACAGCAACAGCCTTTAAAGCATAAGAGTTGTGTGATAACTTATACATAATTGTCCAGGGTGTACACCGCCTACCGCCCGAGTGCAGCTGAGATAGGCTCCAGCGACCCCAAAAGGGTCAAGCGCTAGAAAAAGGGTGGATTGTTTGAGGGTATCCATAACACGGTGATCGGGAGAATGTTTTTATTTACATGATGAGTCGGGTTTGTCTTGACATTCGCCGAACCCCTGAGACCGATTCACCGAACCCATAGGGTCGAACCCAGGTTAAGAACCACTGCTGTAGACGGATGGCACACCCGCACCCGCCTACACTGGTGTCAAACTGCGGTAGATAGTGTCAGATAATTTTTAAATAATTATTCTAACATTTACACACCTGCAAATAAGATGTCAAATTAAAGGGAACATTGTTTGGGGGCTGCAATGAGGTAGCGACTTGTCCAGGGTGTACACTGCCTTCCACCCGAATGCAGCTGAGATAGGCTCCAGCGACCCCAAAAGGGACAAGCGGTAGAAAAATGGATGGATGAATTTATTGATTGGGTCCATAACACGATCGAAACCAGGTTAAGAACCACTGCTGTAGACGGATGGCACACCCCCACCCTCCTACACAGGTGTCGAACTGCGGTTGAACCCGGAGATGATGTCGGTAGAAAATGGATGGATGGATGGATTGTTTGGGGGTATCCATAACACGGTGATAGGGAGAGGTTTTTATTTACACAATGAATCGGTTGTGTCTTGACCTTCGCCCGCCGAACCCCTGAGACCGAAACACCGAACCCCTAGGGTTTGGTTGAACCCAGGTTAAGAACCACTGCTGTAGACGGATCGCACGCCCGCACACTCCCACACAGGTGTCGAACTGCGGTTGAACCCGTTGATGATGTCTGTAGAAAATGGATGGATGGATGGATGGATTGTTTGGGGGTATCCATAACAGGGTGATAGGGAGAGGTTTTTACTTACACAATAAATCGGTTGTGTCCTGACTTTTGCTGAACCCCTGAGAAAGGGTTCGGTCGAACCCAGGTTAAGAACCACTGCTGTAGACGGATGGCATACCCCCACCCTCCCAAACCGGTGTAGAACTGCAGTTGAACCCGTAGATGATGTCGGTAGAAAATGGATGGAAGGATGGACAGATTATTTGGGGGTATCCATAACACGGTGATAGGGAGAAGTTTTTATTTACACAATGAATCGGTTGTGGCTTGACCTTCGCCAAACCCCTGAGACCTAATCACAGTACCCAGGTTAAGAACCACTGCTGTAGACGGATGGCACGCCCACATCGTCCCACACAGGTGCCGAACTGCGGTTGAACCCATAGATGATGTTGGTAGAAAATGGATGGATGGATGGATTGTTTGGGGGTATCCATAACACGGTGATAGGGAGAAGTTTTTATTGACACGATGAATCGGCTGTGTCTTGACCTTCGCCGAACCCCTGAGACCCCTAGGGTTCGGTCGAACCCAGGTTAAGAACCACTACTGTAGACGGATGGCACGCGGTTGAACCTGTAGATGATGTCATGACGCAGCTCGGCATGCTGGGACATGGAGTTGGCAGCGAGGAAGATGAGCTTCAAAAAGATAAAGGAGGAAAGAAAAACTATTGGTCCCTCCTCGGCGTGTTTATCTTGTTGCTCCACGTGGCGAGCAAGGCTGGAACGTTTCCCGGACGGATGGGTTCGAACCGATCGATGGGGCACATTTGTTCATTGCCAGCCAGCGGAGAAGAGAAAGACGGGGATTGCAGAGGACCTCCGGACACAATGATGCACAAAGCTCAGGCTGCAGGCAACAATGGAATTACAAGCACTGGCAGCCGGAGCAGATTAGTGTTATTCCGTAAACTCTGCGCTCCCCTGAGAATTCTTGGTGGCAGTGCTCACTTAGAGGGAGACGTGGCTGCCAGGATTTCAGCTCGGGATTTTCCACACCCAAACAACTTTCTCACGCTGTCGAAAAGGATGGACGCGGTCGAGATGGGGTGAACGGGCCACGGAGTTTATCCTCACCGGTCATGAGGCAGATTCTGGACTGACTCTTCTCAATTCGGTTCTCTTTCAAGTCAGGCGGTTAAGAGCTTGGCTCTTCAGTCTCATTAACCCAAATTAAAATCCACACTGAGGTTTTTACTTCTATCTATGCTGTCAAAATGGGGTCCGAAGCGAGATGGTTGTGTGGCCCATGTATGACAGAGCCAAGGATATTGGCTTTTCAAAGCAGAAAGCAGTTTTTTCACATCAGTTAAAATCCACATTGAGTTTTCTACTTTTGTATGGTGTCAGAAGTGGGATGGTTAGTCACGTTGACCAAACTTGTGTGACCCCGGTATCACAAAGCTAGAGATCTTGGCTCTTCAAAGCTTTTTAGATCAATTCCAATCCATATTGAAGGTACTACTATTTCTGGTGTCAGAAGTGGGATGCTTAGCCACATTGAACAAACTTGTGTGACCCCCGGTATCACAAAGCTAGAGATCTTGGCTCTTCAAAGCTTTTTAGATCAATTCCAATCCATATTAAGGGTACCACTATTTCTGGTGTCAGAAGTGGGATGGTTAGCCGTGTTTTACAGAGTTTTTGTGACCCTTGTATTACGATCGAGCCAGAGATCTTGGCCTTCCAAAGCAGAGGACAGGTTTTGTCAGACCAAGTCGAATCCACATAGGGAGTAGTACTTTTATAGTGTCAGAAGTGGGATGGTTAGCCACGTTGACCAAACTTGTGTCACCCCGGTATCACAAAGCGTTTTAGATCAATTCCAATCCATATTGAAGGTACTACTATTTCTGGTGTCAGAAGTGGGATGGTTAGCCACGTTGACCAAACTTGTGTGACCCCGGTATCACAAAGCTAGAGATCTTGGCTCTTCAAAACTTTTTAGATCAATTCCAATCCATATTGAAGGTTCTACTACTTGTGGTGTCAGAAGTGGGATGGTTAGCCATGTTGACTAAACTTGTGTGACCCTTGTATAACAAAGCTAGAGATCTCGGCTCTTCAAAGCTTTTTAGATAACTTCCAATCCATATTGAAGGTACTACTATTTCTAGTGTCAGAAGTGGGATGGTTAGCCACGTTGATTAAACTTGTGTGACCCCTGTATAACAAAGCTAGAGATCTCGGCTCTTCAAAGCTTTTTAGATCAATTTCAATCCATATTGAAGGTACTACTATTTCTGGTGTCAGAAGTGGGATGGTTAGCCACGTTGACCAAACTTGTGTGACCCCGGTATCACAAAGTTAGAGATCTTGGCTCTTCAAAACTTTTTAGATCAATTCCAATCCATATTGAAGGTACTACTACTTGTGGTGTCAGAAATGGGATGGTTAGCCACGTTGACTAAACTTGTGTGACCCTTGTATAACAAAGCTAGAGATCTCGGCTCTTCAAAGCTTTTTAGATAACTTCCAATCCATATTGAAGGTACTACTATTTCTAGTGTCAGAAGTGGGATGGTTAGCCACGTTGATTTAACTTGTGTGACCCTTGTATAACAAAGCTAGAGATCTCGGCTCTTCAAAGCTGTTTAGATAACTTCCAATCCATATTGAAGGTACTACTATTTCTAGTGTCAGAAGTGGGATGGTTAGCCACCTTGACCTAACTTGTGTTACCCCGGTATCACAAAGCTAGAGATCTAGGCTCTTCAAAGCGTTTTAGATCAATTTCAATCCATATTGAAGGTACTACTATTTCTGGTGTCAGAAGTGGGATGGTT